>NW_016825275.1:127838-174002 GCF_001698545.2 Rhinopithecus bieti | reverse complement strand
AAAAAAAAAAAAAAAAAAAAAAAGACTTTCTCTTTTAGATTGATTTTAGGTTCACAACAAAATTGAGCAGAAAGGACAGAATCTTCCCATATACCTTCTGTCCCTTCGTGCACAACCTCCCCTGTTATCAACAGGTACATTTGCTATAAATGACAAACCTACATTGCCACATGATTATCACCTGAAGTGCATAGTTTACATTAGGTTCACTCTTGGTGTTGTACATTCTACAAATATATATTGGGTTTTGACAAATATAGAATGACATGTATCTACCATTATAGTGTCATACAGAATAGTTCCATTTCCCTAAAAATTCTCTGTTTTCTGCCTAGTCATCCTTCTCTCCAACACTGGAAACCACTGATGGTTTTACCATTGCCATAGTTTTCTGGAATTCACTTTTAAAAGGAAAGTTTGATATAGTATGTTTAATGAGAAAAGAGAAGACATAACATTTTCTCAAAGAGACAAAATTTTTCGTAGCCCTAAATTCTATAAGAAATGAGTTACCTGATGGGATCAAGATAGATACATCAGATAACATCCTTTCAGAAGGTATAGGCAAATCTCATTTGACTATTTCTGGAAAAAAAAAAAAAAAAAGTCATAAAAGCTAAAAGTCCAACTCAGTAAGAGAAGAGTCTTCCAAGTTCTATCCAAGTTCTGAATTTAGTTATAAGAGACTAGCTTGATCAAAGGTTAATACTTATGAAACCCAGAGGAGTTGACAACGTATCTCCTATCTAGACTCACTTCCATAAATATTTATTTTAACAAGGATTTTCACAAGCACTAACGTTTTGTAAGAAACATAGGTCTTCTGTGTTGTTTGAGAACAGATGCATATTTTGGAGTCCAGAAGGGTAGAATGACAATTTATTATGAAAGGTGAAAAGCTTAACTAGTACTTTCTCAATGTAGCAGTGGGATGCAAGGGTATTTTAGGCAACTGTACGTTAGCACAAATACTTTGATTAAAAACTCAATTGTGATTAGTGATTCACAACACAACATGCAAGATCTGGTTTAGGCACAGGAAATGTTAATGTAAGTGTTTGCAATGGTCTGCCTTGGAAATAGAAAAAACCTGAGTAGAGAACCATTAAATTTCCAACAGGAAAGTCTCCACTTGAGTTAAGGAGGCAACTAATATTTGTTGAGTACTTACTACATGTGTCATGTGTGGGGCTACGTACTTTATGCAATTTACCTAGTTTAACTGGGTGAGTTACATGTTAAGAATTCCTCAGTGAATATATTGACTTGCTGTATGAGGAGAATCCTTGACTAAATGGAATTTGAAGAATGATTTTCAAAGAAAATATTTTTTTCAGTAATGTCATAATGTTTAGCTATTTTCTGACAGTAATTAAATACTAAGTTCACTGGCTTCTTGAAGAACATGGATAAAAGAAGGCTATGCATTCAATTAAAGGTTTTCATTTTCCTCCTTGGCACACCAGAAAAATACATATTCCAGTTTCCCTTGCAGTGAAGTTGGGGGCCCTGTGACTAGGCAGTGGCAAATGGCAGACCACAAATCTCCAGGTCTGATTGCCCATGTTCTCTCTCTCCCTTGTCCATGTGTCTACAAAAGAACTCCTAAAAGAGAGAATGATGGAAGGAGCTCAGATTCTTGAGTAGCCACTTACAGAGAGTTATTTAAGAGAGCTGTCCAATCTGCATTAAACTTTGCACTATTGAAAGGAATTTTTATTGTGTTAAGCCAAAGATGTTGGGAGTAGTGTATTACAGGATATAAGTAGCTTTACCACTCCTGGTTTTGTGATACTAAAAATTTATTGTCAACATAGAATAATCTTCCAATTTTATAAATAAAAACATAAAACAACAATTTAAAAATGTATCAGATCATTGACACAATTTTTTAAAGGCTGAAAGGTTAAAATATAACTACTTTGTAACACTTGAAACTGCTTTCTTATTTGTTGGTCAGCCATTTCTGCCTATTTCAGTTCTTCTTGTGATATTAAAATGGAAGTAAAGGTCCATTAAATATGGTCTTCTATTTTCTTTGGCAAAATTATTTGAAGATAAGTGAGAAACATCCACAGTAATAGCAGTGGCTGAAGCTGTTCATTTCTCATGTGTGCTATATTAGACCAAAAGATCAATGCTGTATTGGTCCATTTTCACACTGCTGATAAAGACATACCCGAGACTTGGCAATTTCCAAAAGAAAGTGGTTTAATTGGATTTACAGTTCCACATGGCTGGGGAAGCCTTACAATCATGGCGGAAGGCAAGGAGGAGCAAGTCATGTCTTACATGGATGGCACATGCAAAAAGGGAGCTTGTACAGATAAATTCCTGTTTTTAAAACCATCAGATCTCACGAGACTCATTCACTATCATGATAACAGTGCAGGAAAGACCTGCCCCCATAATTCAATCACCTCCCACCAGGTTCCTCCCATGGCATGTGGGAATTGTGGGAGTTACAATTCAAGATGAGATTTGGGTGGGGACACAGCCAAACCATATCAAATGCTTTCAGTTTGTAAAGAGAAAGCCAGCATAAAATTTTGAAGATCAGTCTTTTAAGTTGGTAATTTTTTCATATTTTTAAATTATTCATATATATGTGTATTCACCCATATTTAAATTACCAATTTTATAACTATGTAGCTTATTGAATATTCTTATTTTTTTCTATAGGGTTTAAACGACTATATGGTCTAGTTATATAATCATATCATCTTCAGATAATGAGAACTTGGCCTCTTGCTTTCAAGTATTCATATATATTTTCCTTGTCTAATTACATCAAATAATCTTTCCAGGATATTCCAAAATAAAAAATAGTGATATCAGCACCCTCTTCTTGTTCCTGACATTAATAAGAATTCTCCCAAGATTTCACCATTATATAGTATTCTGGCTTTTTGTTTCAGATAGAAATATATCTCAATAGATCCATCTCTCTTCTATGAATAGGGTTTTTGTTTTGTTTTGTTTTAATCTGGATTCTGTAGTGCTGATCATAGGGTCTGTAGCACCCTTAAGAGTTCTTCTTGAGTTTAAGTAAACTTTCAGGCTCACGAGACTATCATGGCTACATTTGGCATCTATTTATACAGAAGGATACAGGACAGTGACCACAGTTGACCAGTGTAGCATCAAGTGTGTCTCTTTGGTGGAACACTTTACACAGCAGTACAGCTCAGGTGTAAGGTGTGACCCACTTTACATGGGTGGGAAACTGTCCTGGCTTGATAGACTCACGCCCCTCTGGAGCATCTCTTGTGACAACCCCTTAGGCATAGTGCCCAGAGTCCCTTCAAGGGATATGCCCCTTAATAGTCACTGTACACAGGAGATCCAGTCATTTGCTAACAGGTGTATTTGGTTCTTCCAGTTTAAATGTGGTTTACCAATCAGGGGGCGATTTTAACCAGCAATATAGCAACAGATGTCGCCATGTATAGATAACTAAATATAGTTTTTATCAATACATTCTAGATATTCTGTACTTTCAGTTGTTATTTATAATTTTTTATTTTGACTTGAAGACTGAATCTAATCTCATCTCACCTCTACTTTGCTTTTGAAGTTATTTTCTCTTTTCAAGACAGTAGAATCAGGCACTCATCCTCACCATTCCACTAAAAACTAGCCTTTTCAAGATCACCAGCGATCTCCTTGTCAAGTCTGATGATCACTTCTTAGTCCTGATCTTATTTAACCTTTCTATCTTTGGCTTATAAGACAATATACTTGCTTGAGTTTCCCATTACACCCCTATCTCCTCCTTTTCATTTTCCTGGATTTCTTCCCTACTTAAATTTTGGAACATCCTTAGTTCTTAGTCCTTAGTTCTCTTAATTAGATTTCTTCTCTCTCCCTCCACTCTCTTCATTCTACATCTACATTTACTTTCTCTCATCCAGTCCCAGGGACTTAAATACTATTGTGACTAACAATTTACATCTTGAGCCCTAGGCTCTCTGAGTTGCAGAGTTGTGCAGCATACTGCCTATTTGACTTCTGCACTTGATTATCTATAAGACATCTCACACTTCACTTGTCTGAAGTGTAACTTCACATAATAGTCTGTGGTGGTGACTATTAGTTGCTCTCTAAATTCTGCTCTTCCTTCTTCCATAGCGATAGAAGGTTGAGTTAATGACTAGGCTATGTTTTCCAGTCTCCCTTGCAATTGTATGTGACCATCTGATCTAGTTCGTCCCAGTGAAACTGAACAGCATTAATAGGTGCTATTTCCTGGCTCTAGTCCTTCTGAGAACAAGTGTGCCTCCTCCATACTTTCTTTTCTTCCATCTCACTAGCTAGAATGGTAACTATTAGAGTGACTGTGAAGGTGAGAGAGTCACTGTCAAGCTGGGACCTGAAAGACCTCATGGAACAGAGCTGTCCACCAACCTGATACACTCACTTCAGACTGTTACATGATGAAGAAATAATTTCTATCTTTGAAAGTCATTATATTTTGGGTCTCTTTGTTATAGCATTTTAACCTTTCACCTTAACTGACATAGAAATTGTTACCAGAAAAGATGATGTCTTAATTTAAAACTCTGCATTTTCTTAATGGTCAGGCAAATTTGCAATTAGAGATACAGGTAGGAGGACAGAGCAAAGAGGTTTTTTACTCCACTTATGATGGGAAGTCATTGGAGGGATTATATAGTTGGATTGTGGTTTTACAAGGCATAACTATAGCTGCTCTGTGTAGGCTAGAAAGCTGGTGATGCTTATGCTATTTCATAAAACTGTTATCTATAACAACTTGGAAGGCACATCACATATCCAAGTCAAAGGAATATAGTTGTAAAAAATGAGAATGTTAGCATACTTCACTGTTCTTTGTTGATTTAAGTAAGGTATCATAAGAAAGATGAACTCAGGTAAGAACTGGTTGCTTTGCAAGCAGAAATGGAAGGAAGTGAGAATGTTCAGAAATTTAGGGCCTCTCAGGGCTGAAGAAGACAGCTGTTTTTGTGACTCAAACATTAATAAATATGAGGGGATCCAAGCCTTGTGGCAAGGATCAGAGTAAGGTATCGCCCTCCTAAACAACACTATTATTTCAGCTAGCCTCAAGGTGGCCTCCATTAAGATGAGAAAGTCAAGTATGGATACAAAGAAGCAAAGAAATAAAGCAGGCTTCAGAACTAGGACTAGAAAAGACTTTGCTGTTATTTCCACAAGCAACTGACTGGAAGCAATTAGATCAGAAGCTTATTAGTTTTAAGGAAATCTAGTTGCCACAGAAACATGAATCTGTTAGCTCCTTAAAGCAATACTCAAGTCTTCAAATGTTTACCAGCAGAAAAGGTGTTGTAAATGATATACAGCCCCCTAGGAAGGCATTTTCTCTAACAGTCACTTCTGGTATGGCTATGGAAGATTATGGACAAGGTAGTTCCTCTAAGAGAAGCAGAGTATCCCAATTGTCTAACAAAGGCACTTTCTGCACTGCCAGAACAGAGTCTCCATAATTCTTGCTCAGCTGGGAGTCAAAATTGCTCATAATTCTTGCTCAGCTGGGAGTCAAAAGAACAAGCAGCTATGTATATCTTTCTCTTAATAGGAGCTTTTAAAAGCAGTCATCCTATGCCTGTGCCACTACTGTGTATGGGGTGTAGGAAGAGGGGGAGCAATATCTTGTTTAATGGTTTGTATGACACCAACTATGAGAAGTCATTTCAGAGCTTGATAGAGCAAACACACCGCTCTACCCTCTGCGTGGACACAGGCTCCATCCCACACCCTCATGTGGCTCTCTCCCTCACTTCATTCAGTCTCTGCTCAAATGTTACTTCCTCAAAGGTGACCAAAGCACTCCATCTACAATCACACCTCCATCATTTTCTACAACCCTAACCTCCCTTCATCCTCTCGTTACTCCTTTTTCCTCTCTACATAGTCCTTTTGTATTTCTCCCCGACTGGAATGTAAACCCTTTCAGGGCAGGACTTTGTCTTGTTCTTAGCTGAAATCCTAGCACCTAGCTAGAAATTGCCAATACATTATAGGTCCTTAATAAAGATTTACTGAAAAGAGAAAGGACTATGAACTTCTAAATTTTAAAGGTTTGAAGTTGTGTTTGTGTGGTTCTATTTTGCTATTTATCTGTATCACATTGTGGCTGGTCATAGAAAATTATTTGTGCAAGAGAAAATTAGGATTACTACCTGCAAGGTGTCATTACCTGGTAAGAAGCCTAATCAAAAGTTTTCCCCCTAAAACAGTAGAGTTATTGCTAAAAACTAGCTGTTTTGATCTCGTTCTTGTTCGTTTGTTTTTAAGACTGAGATAATGAAATGTCACTCCCATGGCAACTCCGCCTCTTTTTTGGAATGATCATTGGTGGTCATAGTTGCAGCATAATAACCAGTTAGACCTTGGAAGTCCTTTAGAGTCTCCTTATTTCATGATTCAACAAAGACTGATATAATTAGCTACATTTTACTCAAAGGAGAAGCTAAAGTTCACCAGGCAGAATTCAATTTAATCCAATCCATCTATTTAATCTTTGCTGAACTTAAGCCTTGTGCCAGGCATTGTGCTGGGGATATAGTGACAAGACAGGCACTGCCCTGGCCCTTCTATTGGTTAGACTAATGTCTCACAGGACCCAGAGTGGTAGGGAGGGAATTACAACACAATACATTAAGAGCTACCTTAGAGGATGCAAAGTGTAATAGAAGTATATAAAACACTAGTCTCAGCCAAGCAAAAAGTCAGAAAAGGCTTCCTGGGGGTGTGTCAGCTAAATTTAAACTCAAAGAGTAAGCGGAGACTGTCCAAATGAAGAAGGAAGAGGAATGGAGCGTTTTCTAGGCCAAAGCAAATATATGGAAAACAAAAGAAAGACACATGCAGATGGGGCACTACACTTTTTCCTCCAGTTATTTATCCTGTTTTCACCCACTACTCTTGCTCTTGTCCTTAGATCTCCAGTTTTTTTAGCTGTATATTACCCCCTTTCTCCCTAATCATCCATTGCTCCAGTGAGGTTTATTTGTAAATCTAACCCAGGCACCAACTAACCAACCAACAAACAAAAACAGCTAAGGAGTAGCCACTGGAACCTGGAACCATGCCTACACTTACAAAAAATTTGATTTTCTGCAGAAAAAATATTTGGACTCCTACATTTTTGGACTTCATTAGAAGGACCTGAAATGGATGACACCAAGCTGTTTGCCTAAAATAATGTCCCAAGCCTGAATTGGCATGGATCTTTCTTGAGATTAAAATAGAAACTTGTTTTGCTAACTGAAAACAACTTAGAAATCAAAGAGTCATTTAAGTTGAAACCATTATTTTTCCTTTCCTTGAAGAAAATTCCTGTTTTTACACACGCTGAATGATCAGGATAGTGAGATCACCCTGCCACAGAACTTTCCATTAAAAATTTGAAGTTGTAGAAACCTCAAAAAGAAAATGAAGATGGGGGGAACGTTTGTAATGTAGCAAATGAATTGAACAAACATTTATGAGTACCTACTATGTGCCAGACAGTGTTCTAGGTGATAAAGATACCCGCCTTTGTACAGCTTGCATTCTAGCAGAAAGAAAACATACCAACAAAAATTATGCAAGTTATATAGTAATACAAAAGATGAGTGGTACGGAGAAAAGACAAAGTAGGGCAGGCCAAGAAGCATCAGAAGGAGGGCAAGTTAGAGGTTTAAATAGGATGGTCATGACTAGCCTCCTCAAAGAGGTGTGACATTTGAGCAAAGACTAAAGGAAGTGAGGGTGTATGCCATGTAGATATTTGCAGAGGGCAAGTTGCAGTTTTAAATAGGAGGGTCATGATTGGCCTCCTCGAAGACGTGACATTTGAGCAAAGACTGAAGGAAGTGAGGGTGTGAACCATGTAGGTATTTGGGTCCAGGCAGAGAAAACAGCCAGTCACTGGCTCCAAGGCAGGCGCATGCCTGGAACGTGCAAGAAAGGCAAGGAGGCCATGGACTGGAGGAAGAGAAATGAGGACATTGAGAGGTATGGGAGATGACAGATGATCACTGCACAAGGCTGTCCTTCGAGGTAAGGTTGGGAAGAGGGGTGACTTGACTGGACTCATGTACATCTTAGGATAATCATGTTTTCATTTGAACACAGTCCTTTATTTAGTACAATACTTTTTACTCTGCAACAACTGAACAATGATTACTTAAAATGGTTTCTAAGTGATCCCCTCAAGATCAGGCACCACAACACTAATAGACAATAGCAGCCCTTCCTCTCTGGCGGGCACTGGTCCCTAGAGGGGCAGTCCTATCCTAATGTGCTCCGGAGTTGAGCTGTTAGAGATAGAAACAGTCTGAAACAGTCTGCTCATTTCTTCTTCAAAACCCGACTGGAGAGCCAAATATTTCTTTTGGTTAGTTAAAAAATAAAAAATACGCCTTTGCCAACTCTGCGGGAAAAGCAAACTCCCAGAGTTTGCCTTTGCTAATTTGTCCAAGTCGTGCTGTGGTTTCAGTAAATGCAGACACTGCTCAGCTCCAGCCCCATAAACCTCTCTGCTCTAGGTCTTCTCCGCCCTCTGGTGAAAGCTACTGTTCGCCCCTGCAGTCACCACCTGTTCGGGCGGAACCTGCGGAGCTTGCACCTACGCCTCGGGCTCCTTTCCTCCTCGACTCCTTTCCTACTGGGCACCCTGCTTTCCCTCTCCCAGAGAGGGTTTGCAACTTTTCTCCCAAGCTGGAGCTCGCCCCGCTTGGCTAACCCCAAGAGCCACTGCCTTCCCTCAGCGCCCCTGCCCCGGAGTTGCCTGCCCGGCTGGGCCCCCGGGGAGGAGCCGAGAGCGCTCACCCTTCGCCCCGGGCTGGGAGGGCTGCGAGTCGGGCGCACGCGCACCCCCTGCCCGCCCCTGGCGCCCCTCCCTGCGGGCGGCGCAGCTCCCCCTGCAGCGCCTCCCCTAGCTAGGAGGGAGCGGGAGGGGGCTCCCAGCGCCGCGCAGCAGACCTGCTCCGGCCGCACGCCTCGCCGCTGCCCTCCGGGAGTGGCAGCAGTAGCCCGGGCGGCGTGGGCTGGAGGTTCCCCGAGACTTTCAGAGGGTCGCCTCCCATCGGCGCCCACCACCCCAACCTGTTCCTCGCGCGCCACTGCACCGCGCCCCAGGACCCCCTGCCCAACATGGATTTTCTCCTGGCGCTGGTGCTGGTGTCCTCGCTCTACCTGCAGGCGGCCGCCGAGTTCGACGGGAGGTGAGCTGGGCCCCAGTGATCCCTCTCCTCCTTCCCGCGCTAATTTCACACTCACTGTCTTGGGTCACGTTTCCCCGTGGGGTTACGCGGACAGAGAGGCGTCTCTCCCATCCAGAAGTTGGGCCACCTCACAGCGTGGCGCGAGGAGAGCGGTCCAGGGCTCCAAGTGCCCGCCCGAAGCGGGGCGGGCGAGCCCCTGCGAGTCAGGGACCCCAGCCGCGGCCCCCCGAGGGCGACTCGCCCTGGCTCGGGAATTAGGAATGGGGGAGAGGAGCGGCTCGAGCCCGGATCTCAGCTCGGAGGGCGCGGTTGAGCCACCTACGCCGAGGTGACGCGCGGAACATCCCTTACCCGGGAAACTCCCGCGCCTAAACTAGACGGCTCTTCAGTAGGGGAAGCTTCCAGGCGCCCGGGGGGAGGTCCGGGCTCGGCTCGGGGCTCTCGGGGCCGCTCACACAGAGGGTGGGCGCGAGTCAGCAACTGGGCTACGGGGGAGATTTGTGGGCCTCCCCATTTGGTTTTCTTGAGGGAAGGAGGCTCAAAATGAGGACCGGAGGGTAGGCGCTCCGTGAGTGTGAGCATGAGTGTGTCGATGTGTGTGTGAGAGCGCACACACTGCGCTGCTCCTCAGACCCGGGCGAGCCTGACGGCGGCGTGCCGTGACAGGTTCCAACCACCTCGGGCCGCGTCTCCGCTGTCACTCAGCCAGTCCTCCCGCGCTCCGGGGCCGCTCCGGTGTGTGAGAGACACTGGCTCTGTCGGGAGGGTGTGCTCGGTCCCCCTCACCTCCGCGCAATTACAGACCAGGCTCGCCCCGAGTGCAGATGGCTGCTGCGGGAAGGTTTTACTCCGGCGCACACCGCCGCCCAGTCGTCTTCCTTCAGCGACCCCTGCCCCCACCCCTCCGTGTAGGTCCCTGCTTAGTCCTAAAGAAAGATGCAGCACCTGTTTTACCTACAATCTTGGAACGAATCAGTTCCACAATTGATTCGCTTTCTTGTACCCGGAGGCGAACGGAGGGGAACCAGTGGAGCGCCAAGAAAAAGCACAGCTGCTTGTTTACTACCTGGTGGGAGGAAATAGAAAGTTCGGGGTTATTTTGTGCTTTGGGGCTGGGGATAGAAAAAGGCAGGTAAAAGAAAAGGGGAAATAAAAGATAAGGAGACTTTAAGAAAACGTGATAGCAGCCAGAGTCTAGACCTTTTCACTTTATTTTTAAAAGCAATTCTGTGCTCACATTTGGGTATGTTATGCATTTCTTGCACACATATTTGCAACAATAAACCCATCACAAGATATGCATATGATGTGAATGCTTATAGCTTTTGTAACTTTAAAAGATGTCTAAAACAGCCAATTAAAATGTTGATACCCAGAGGAAAAAAGTCATTTAGGTGTGACTCTAAACAAGGAAACAATTTAGCAAATAATGTGTCAACGTGTAATGAGGTGGATAAATCTGTATCCTGAAATTACTTACTTTCTTTAGGCATTATTTACATTAGAGAGGAAAATACTATGAATTGTTGATCTAAGCAAGTTTCAAACCACAAGGACACTTGAGTTATCAGCTACACTTTAAACTCTCCTTGGTTTTATTTAGACTTTTTTTCTAGTACTTTTTTTGTTTTTTTGGTTTCTGCCACAGTTATGTCTCAAAAAGAGCTCTGTTACACTTGATTTTTGAGAAACGTTCTTTCTGCTCCTCCCCCCATCCACCTTTTTATGAGGCAGGATTTTTTTTTCTGCTTTGACATGTCTTATTTAATACTTTTCAGTTTATGGTGAATCAGTCAAACCTGGCTTTCCCCCCAGTAACAGGTGTGGGTCTTTGAGGACTCTGTTTTATTTCAAGCTTCAGAAACTATCCTGTGAGTGGCAGCCTTGAGAATTGTTGGTGTTAGCTGGTGCTATTTCTAGTTAAGAAAGCATCTTTCCCTCCCCTTTTTTCTCCTACCCTTGTGTGTTGGGGGATGGGGTATTTAACTGTCTGAAATTTGACATTAGATCATAGCAGAACTATTTCTGTGAAAGTGTTTTAACCTTAAATTTCTGCAGGCATAAAAGAGTTTGTAGAAAATTGTTGGGTGTGGTTGACATTTTTTCTAAAGTAATAATAAAGAGGAAATTACCTTTCTTCTCAAAAGTGTCCTTATTTATTTTGAATCTTTTTGTTTGGTAGGTGGCCCAGGCAAATAGTGTCGTCGATTGGCCTATGTCGTTATGGTGGGAGGATTGACTGCTGCTGGGGCTGGGCTCGCCAGTCCTGGGGACAGTGTCAGCGTGAGTATCAAGCCTGGAGACTTCAGTTCCCTGGGAGGTGGGGCTTTCCACCTTGTTCATGGCTTCACCCCACATATCAGAGGGCTCGTTACTGAGCAAGGCTTGGCCTTGCAGGTCTGACTTGGGGATTTTCAGGTAAAGTCTGGACTCCTTATTTTGCTTCTTTTCAACTTAAGCCACCTGTATTATGGCCCAGCTTTGTCATTCACAGAGAGCCACCTTAAATGCTTATTTTAGCATTTTCCCTCAGAATCTGCAGCTCCTTCCTGTTTTCTCACCAGGTTTATTCCTTTTTTTTTTCTTTTCTTTTTTTTTTTCTCTCTCTCTCCAGGCGTGGAGATGGGGGTAAGATAATGAGTCTAGACCATATTTACACAAAATAAACTCTGAACCTTAGAGTACTTATATAATCCTCACCATAGCTGCTGTGTAAAGTGGCCCATTTGTAAATCCTTTTTTGAAATGGGGTTGTATTGACAGTATTTTAAATGGACCACCCAGTATAATGAAACAAAGCTTCTGAAACAACATTATTTGTAAGTTCTTTGAGTAACCAACCTCATGTAATAAGTACCAAATCAGAAAAGTGATTTTCACCTTTTCTATGACCACAAATGGATATTTTAATGGTAAAGTTTAGAGCTACATCAAAAGAGTTTGAGAAATTTAGGAAATTTGTCCCCAGTATTTTATTGTGATCTTAAAATTGTATCTCACTCCTACTGCAAAAAAATAGTCTTCAAATGATTAAGTACATTTCCAGAGCACCGTTAGAGTGCTGGGGGTGGGAGGGCACTTCTGGTAAGATGATGGGAACTAAGTTGGGTTCTACATTGGGGTATATATTTTATTGCTAGTGAGGAAGGGGCTTAGAGGAAGAGAGAACGGTAGTTACAAAGGCTAGAGCTGGCAATGGAGAAGCCTGCCTTAGAGAAGGGTTGCTAGTGTGAGGAGTCAGGCAAATTTAAATTCAGGAAAATTAGGAGTTCCCTCTGCTATTTTAATTTTTGAGGATACTCACAATGTCTTCCTTAATTTTGTGAAAGAGGGACAGTGACAGTCACAGATTTACTCTAATTGCACATAAAGACCACAATCTCTGGTTGGGGATAGAAAGGTGAAGCAAATGAATATTTGCCTACCTGGTATGGAATTTGAGAACCAACAGACTCTAATAACCAAAATGTGAAGAAAGGACCCTTCTGTTGGCCCAACACACCCACACATAACCATCCTGAATGAAAAATGAGTAGTTCTATACCTGCAATCTCCAGCTGTGCAAATACTTCTGACACTGTAGAAGACTAAATTCCACCAGGCACCATTCTTCTTTTTGGATCATCTTCCCTTAAAACAATATTGAATAGACTAACCAGTGATTGCACCAGCAGCTTTGCTTCTTTCGTTTACTGGAAACTGGAGTTACCACCATCTCCCTTTAACAGAATGCAATTGACCCACTGTACAAAGGGTCTAGCCCAGTGGCTCACACATAGCAGGTAGGCAAACATTTGCTTTACCTTTTAGGTTTATGCTTCCAAAATCAAAGTAGTTCCAAGGTTCTCTGTGTTACAGTGAAATAAAATTCCTTTCAATTAAAAAGGCACAAATGGTTCTTTACCATTAACATTGAAGTTGGCAAGGTTGTAAAAATTAGCTCAAAGGTGAATGTTTCCTTCTGTGTATTTTATTTTTCTAGCATCTTAGATGGCCCAAATGTCTCTTGTCAGTTCAGAGTTCTGCCTGTCTTTGTTTTGATATAAACAGGTAGAGGAATGTGGGCTGAGAAGTCAGCTCAAAGGGGCAGAACAAATCAAAAAGAGGCTGCTCAGAGGGAATGAAATATCTCTGAAAACTCGTGATTATTTTTTAAAGAAAGGCTTTATGAAATTAAAAGTTTTGTCACTATGTTTGTTCAATAAAATGCCTTGCTATTGTATAACAATTCAATCTAATATGACTCCTCGTAAAGATTCCAAATAACTTCTAAAGAATTTAACGTGAAAAATGTTTTTGCTCTTTTGACCTTTAGATAATCATGTAGTTCTTTCCCATAAGGAAGGGATATTCTTCCTTCCTCATCAGAGGTGCTCTGGTTCTCTTCTTTTCTGAATGATTCACTTTGGAATTTTCTTTCAAAACAGCATAGCAAAACAAAAAGAAACTATTCCCATTACTGCATAGGTCTTCCCAACTTATCCCACAGAAGGTGTATTTGTAGTTGGGAAAGGTGGTGGTACCCTCATTATATTATTTAGCAGATCTTATGCCTTAGTGCAGTGACCCTTTGGTGAGTGTTTATTCCATTTGGTTGAGCATTTGTGAGATGTTTAACTTAATTTTCATGTGAGTCAAATACACATATCTGTACAAAACATGCTGCCCTTCATTTTTACTTGCTATCTTCCTATTCATGGACTTGTTTGGAGAAACCGACTAATGTTGCAGGATGCTAAAGCTGGTAAACCTCTCCTTCTGGCTCACTATGTCTAACCAGAGCCAGATATAGCTGGGAAACTTTACATCCTTCCCCTAAGACTGAGGAAGGAAGGATCAGTGATGCTACTTAAATGGGCATAGAAACTGTCCTGCTGCTTCCTGCCTGTACTACCCAACATTCTATCCCAACATTCCTGCCTGCTGGGGAAAGCATGACCCGCTCCAGAAATAGGCAGGTTGTGTATTCATAGTTCTTTTGTAGGTCATACCCTTGGCTTCTTGTTTTTTTTTTTTTTTTTTTTTTTTTTTTTTTTTTTTTTTTTTTTTTTTGATTCTTTGTTTTGTGTTCTTGACTCTTAAATAGGTCTCTAGCATATTGAAAATTCAACATTTGATTTTCTCACTGTCATGGGCTTTGCTTTTATTGACTATTGATGTGGCTGTTTATTGTCAGGTGAAAAATTTTTAATATGTTCACACACTGATGATTGCATATTTACAGCACACAGCATCTTAAATCACTCCGAGGTTTGTCACAAAATGTGTGTTTCTTGCTCTGTAATTTTTTTGTCATCTTGATGGCATGTTTTAATTATGTTGTTATTTCTCTCCTTCTACCAAGTGGAGACCTCTGTAATAAAGATTTTTCAGGGTTGTATATTTCATCTTTAAAAGCTGTGTATGCTGTGGAAGCAATTGTTAACCAAAAGCACTAGATAATTTAGGATAACTGAGTTCAAGTTCTGACTTTTGTACCTGAATAGCTGTTTAACATTTCTCAGCTACAGTTTTCTTATTACACAAGCGTATTCCTAAGGTATGTTGAAGCTCTAAACTGCATCTGAAAACTTCCTTAATGTAGAAAAACTATATAGGGTGCAAATATTGTATTTTTGTATAGTTGTCCTTCTGTTTACTCAGAGATTTGACTGTATATGTGACTTATGACAATAGCATTTTGTTGAAAGCATTTTATAGAATTGTGAAGAAAACTCAAAATACAACCAGTTCCAAGTTTTAACAGAACTATTCTGTTTCTGAGTTCTTTGGCTGTTATTGAGCAACTTGTGGTTTCTGAAGGAAATGATGTGAATTAGGATGGTTTTATATCATTTATCCTTAAGAACAGGGAAAACTGAGATGTTTTCTTATGTTTCTGCTGGAGATTTTGGAAAGACCTGAAACCTACACCTACAGCTTGACATTGCTTAGTTAGCTCTGAACCTCATTTCCTGCTGCCTCTTCCATGTAAAGTGAAAATTTTGGATTCTTATTGGCTTTAGATAAACTTACAGGTTAGTGAAACATAGGGACTGAGATACAGTAATTCATTCTGAAGCTATTTTGGAGTGATCAAGTAATTTTAGTTGTATAACATATTACTGGCTAATGATTATGGATACTGGAAATGATGAAAAATTATTGAATTATTTATTTCTGCGTTTCAAATGAAATGGCTACTAGTTTTGAGGAGAGAATTTTGATTTAGTAAATAAAATATTTAAATTTTGCATTTCATTTCTTACTCCTATCTGGGTTAAGATACTCAGTCTTATAAATGGAACATGATTTATTTTTGCTCCCTATACTGGTCATTAACTTCCTATCCATAATCACAAAACTATATAGATTATATATTTCTTTGATTATTTGGATTTTGAATACTTCTTTGATTATTTGGATTTTGAATACTCTCTTTAAAATAATCAAGAGAAAATTAGAGCGGTTAGAACGTTACAATTTGTTTTGAAGACCACACATAGTGTTCTCTCCACAGAGAGGTTATACTAGTAAATGCCTTTGTATTTGAGGTCAACAACTATGACAGCTTCCATTGAACATGAATTAGTATTTAAAATGTAAAGCAATTTTTAGGCCGGGCGCGGTAGCTCACCCCTGTAATCCCAGCACTTTGGGAGGCCGAGGCGGGTGGATCACAAGGTCAGGAGAGATCAAGACCATCCTGGCTTACACGGTGAAACCCCATCTCTACTAAAAATACAAAAAATTAGCTGGGCATGATGGTGGGCGCCTGTAGTCCCAGCTACTGGGGAGGCTGAGGCAGGAGAATGGCGTGAACCCGAGAGGCGGAGCTTGCAGTGAGCCGAGATCGCACCACCGCACTCCAGCCTGGGCGACAGAGCAAGACGCCGTCTCAAAAAAAAAAAAAAAAAAAAGCAATTTTTATACCTGTATGCACCCAAGAAGCAGCAGGGGCTCTCAAAAGGGGTGGGGATTGTGCTGTTTACATCTATATTGAAGATTGCTAGCAGAATTCTGGGGTCAGCCTAATAGAGCAAAGTACACTTCATTGTCCTTGGTGTATTAGTTTCCTCCTCTAATTTTGAGGTGAGAATGCAGAATCTGGTGTTTTTTTTTTGGGGGGGGGGTAGGAATAAAAGCAGAGCAATGGGTAATTTTATGATTACTTGCAACACTAAACTTGAATCCACAAATCCTTAGGAAGTGAAGTTTTTGATTAAGAATATTTAACTGCTACTTTCCTTGAAAGGTTGTTTAAGAACATCATGTACCTTTGGGTAACTTCAAGTGGTCTTGGAATGCAGATTCCAAAGTATGATCAGCATTGAAGAATCTTGACCTTTTCAAACAGGTAATTTGTTAGTATGTGTAGTCTTCAAAGTTAAGTTTCAAAGAAAGTGCTTTGCTCTTTTATTCTTTTCCCCAATTAGAACTGATCTTATGTAATACTATTAAGATCTACTGATTTCCTGAGATGCCTTCATAAGCTTAATCTGGCCAGGTCTTAACCTTTATGGATTAGAAATTTTAGTACTTTTTAAGCTAGAAGTCCAGGCCAACTAAAGGGAAGCACTCTCCTCTCTGCCAGTTCAGCAACTAGATCTGTCCTCAAATACCTGCCACAGGGATATACTGCTTGAAGTTGCCCACGCATATACACACTGGGACCAAGAAGGCACTTCTGGTGCCAGAAACAACACTGTGTTTGCTTTGTGGAAATTTTTGATAAGCTTTCAAAAATATAGGTGGCTTCTCCCTCACCTCCTGTAACAAGTGTAACTTCCAGCATTTCTTTTTGTTGCTTTTTATCTATAGAATTCATGTTCTTTGCATTTTGAGTTAGTTCAATCCACTGCATGCTTTCCAGATGATAATTAGTGATGCTCAGTGATTCTATGCAGTGTCTTTCAGTGGCTAAGGGAAGATATGCATCACAGGGATGGGCCTTCATCGCGGGGGAAATGGAAGGGCAAGGGAGAGGGATTCTGATGGCCTAATCCTCATTATTGCCTCCCACTGTGACATGCAGACACTCTTGCCCCTTTCCCATTGATTTTCTGCAGTGTTTTAAATTTCTCCACCAATCTTTGGAAAATATTAATTTATTTTGTAGGAGAAAATGTATTCATTTCCTCAAATATCCCTCCTCAGAGCGACAAGCATGATCAGTTTTTGGTATACTTTTAAAAATATTTTACCTACTTATGGGTAAATTGCAATAGATCTCTCCCCTACCACCTACTTGTTTTGTGCAAATGAAAGCATACTCTATACACTGCTTTGTATGCTGCTGCTTTTTCTTAACTGTACCTGTTGAAAGGTTTTCTTTATAGACCGCCTTACTTTTTTTTTTTTTTTTTTTTGAGACAGGGTCTTGCTCTGTCTCCCAGGTTGGAGTACAGTGGCACAATCTTGGCTCACTGGAGCCCTTACCTCCTGGGCTCAAGCCATCCTCCCACGTCAGCCTCCCAAGTAGCTGGGACCACAGGCATGAGCCACCACACCTGGATAATTTTTGTATTTTTTGTAGAGACTGAGTTTTGCCATGTTGCTCAGGCTGGTCTCAAGCTCTGAGCTCAACTGATCTGCCCACCTCAGCCTCCCAAAGTGCTGGGATTATAAGCATGAGCCATCTTGCCTGGCTGCCTCCTTACTTTTTTATGGACTCAGCATTCCATTGTATGGCTATACTGTAATTTATTAGCAAGTTTCTTACTGATGAACATTTGTGTCGATTCTAATCTTTTGCTAACACAAGCAATTATAAAAAAAACTTTGAACATATGTTAAAAATGTTGTTTTGTGTGTTCTCAGCGTTTCTGCAGAATAAATTTTTATGTGTGGTCAAATGGCAGATACATTTGTAATTTTTATCAATTGCCCAATGGCTTCTTACTCAGTAGAGAAGATAGTTTAAGGGGAAAGCCTGAATGGCAATGCTGACCCAAAGGCTCCAACAATCCCATATCCAGAGTCTGATCTTTCCTTGATTTTAGGATTCTCTGATCCCTTTTCTTTCCCAAGAAATCCCTCTGACAACTCAGTGAATGTCCATCTGCTCCCATTTATCATCTGTTTCCCATCAGAGCAGAGGCAATGGGCTGAAGATAGGAGAATGGAGTGAGTTGTGTCCATTTGCCAGGGTCTCCCAATGGCTTCCTGCCTATCATATACTTGTAAGAAAGATCCACACATTCCTTTAGGAATTACTTAATTCATTGATATTTTGTTATCTTTGTAGTTTAGCCATATTTTTTTTTTCCTTTGAGGCGGGGTCTCACTCTGTCGCCCAGGCTGGAGTGCAGTGGCAGGAACTCGGCTCACTGCAACCTGCGCCTCCTGGGTTCAAGCAATTCTGCCTCACTCTCTCTTGAGTAGCTGGGATTACAGGTGTGCACCACCACACCTAGCTAATTTTTGTATTTTTAGAGACAGGATTTCATCATGTTGGTCTGGCTGGTCTTGAACTCCTGACTTCAGGTAATCCACCCACCTTGGCCTCCCAAAGTGCTGGGATTACAGGCGTGAGACACCAGGCCCAGCCGTTAGCCATAATGTTTATACCTATGTATATAGTATGGGCTTTTTTTTTTTTTTCTAGACCCATGACCTATTAAGGAGGAATATGTAGAATTCTGAGATCTGAATACCATTTTGGGGACACCTTTTATGATAAAAATATTTTCAGGAAATATTAAGACATTTTGCACCAAAATACTTTTGTAGTGTAACCATAGGGGCATATATTTTCTATTAGTTATTCTAATCTTTATTCCAATTATATACTTAAATTGTCTCCTTTTAAAAAAGCAAGAAATGCATGGTTAGGTGAAAAATTAAAAGACACATACTAAGAGCAAGACGGCAGTGAAGGTAAGTATTTCTAACTTTGCTGTTTTCCTGACACCTAGTTCCACCTTCCAACAGGCTACCACTGTTTCCTATTGATCCTTGTAGAGATTTCTTAACATTGGCAAAATTTCCCTTTTACAATAATGATGGCATGAAGTACAAACGATTTTCTATATCTTGATTTTTTTTTCATGTAACACTACATTTTGGAAAGCAGTCCTCATCAGTTATTTAAACCTGACTCGTTCTTTTAAATGGCTATACAGTATGCCATTACATGAACGAATGTACCATAATTAACTTAAAATTCCCTATTTATGTACCTTTGAGTGGTTTTCAATATTTTGTTTTTATATAACATGCTGCAATCAGTATCTGCATATATCATCATCACTGTTGTGTACCTTTAGATATGGAGGACATATCTAAAGACATTTGATTTCTGTATTAGTATAATAATTGAAGAGCTTTCATTTTATTGTTACAAATTTTCTTATGTTAAATATGTAATGTAAAGGAGAGTCAATCATAGCTAATATTACAGAGTAGAAACTTTCTGTTCAATCACCTTCTATTTTTGGTTCCTTAGAAGATACCTTAAAAAATAAATTGATTTATTTCTATTTGTTTATGCCCTGTCTTGTTTGGGAAAGTATATAAAGTGGCTTCCAGGAATTCATACAATTAAATAAGGAAATAGGGGCTACATGGAGGAAAATGGGAGTAAAATAGAAATATTAGGTGGAGGGTTTTTCAAATGCAGATATGTAAGCCATAGGATCCCATATACATACTACAATTTGGTTATTAGCTTCTGGTAGCCAAAGGTAAAAGATGTTGTTGCTGATTTAATTTGTGTCCTTTGTTAGGAAAAAAGCAAACCAGTTATTTGGTAGGAAATACGGTTTTCCTTCATGTAGTTCTGAAGGAAGATTTTCACGTGGCCCTTTGCAGAGTGGTAGTGAATGATGGAATGGAAGGGGCCACAGCAACATTCCTATCATGAAGCCAGTGGTGGTTTTTGAAAAGCTGTTTCATAGAATATCCGTCAACATAAGATGAGGACCTTACTCTAAAAGTACAGTTCATGGAAAGCTGTTCTATACATAGTTTAAGAAGCATTATGTACATAGCTTTCTGACAGTTCAGCTGGATCCAGCCCAGAATATCTAGCTGTGATGGGTGAAGTGTATAGGGCTTTGGATGGACAGCTCCAGAATAGACAAGATCATTTCAGGTTAGAATCACTAACAGTGTTCTGAAGTTCCCTGTGTTATTTAACAGATTAAAGGCCAGTTCATTTTTTCTTTCTTTTTTAAGTCTATATATTTTGAAGATCAGTAATCAACTGATGGAGTTGATATCCAGAGACATTGTGAATAGAGCATGGATAGGGCCCCGCCTAGGCTCCAGTATAAGGAGGATCTGCAAAGAAAGTAGTGGGAGATTTTTTAAAAACAATTTTGTATCCATTGGATAGCAATATATAAATTCATCACCATTTTGCTATACACTTATTCATTTCCATGCCAAGTGTGGCTTGGAATAAAGAGGAAAGGCATGAACATTGTTCCCAGGCATCATTTACCCTACTGATGCCGATACATGGATATGGACCAGTGAGCCCAGGAACAACAGAATCCCTGACCAGTGCTTATTTCCCCAAAGTTCCTGATTGCTATAGGTGTTCCAGGGAATCAAAGTAACCTCAACTGTTTTCTTAATTCACCTGGATTTATAAGGGTTTATTTATATAAGTTGCTTAGACCTGAACAGACTCAAAGCAGAGTCTGTAGGCAATACTCTGCATATCAACATCCCGTACCCAAACCTAAGTCATCTTTTCACTGGGGTGTGTGGAAGGTCTGATTCTCATGTACTCTTGAAGCCCTAGGCAATAGAACCTGAAA
This sequence comes from Rhinopithecus bieti, assembly GCF_001698545.2. Classification (NCBI taxonomy): domain Eukaryota; kingdom Metazoa; phylum Chordata; class Mammalia; order Primates; family Cercopithecidae; genus Rhinopithecus; species Rhinopithecus bieti. Next base: position 153,043 of record NW_016825275.1, on the reverse strand, counting down.
TCCTGATGCACATATGCCGTAGGATAATTTCTCTCTCCAAAAAAAAGCAAATAGTGATTTTAAAAAAGATGACTCAATGATATTCTGAGAGGGTAGCAATCCAGTAAGGTTCGCATCTCCTTGGGAGTAACAAAAAGAAGGTCTTCAAACGCCTTTTCTGCAGAGACTAGCGTGAACCAAGAATCTGCCTGTCTGAATTGTCACCCTATATCAACGTGGCGGCGAGCTGACAAAGTTAGCACTGCCAGAGTCAAGGTTTTCTGTCTTCACGGGAACAAACAAATGATCAGTCCTCAAAGATAGTAAAATGTAGCCAAGATAATTTGGCTTGAAAAAAATTCGAAGTGATATCAATCACCAACTACAACCATTGAAAAATACTAGTAGCATATTGATGGTACATCCTTGGGAACATGCCAGGGCAAATTGGGGTGCAAAATACACCAGTTATTTAAAAATTGGTATGTTATAAGGTAAATAATTAAGTAATATCAAATACAAATAAACTTTTATTTTAATTCACTAAGACTTCTTTTAAGTTTTCTGATTTTATTGCTACTGATACATAATTAAAGACACAGTTATGGCCATAATAGAATTCCTAACAAAATTTCTAATAAAGCCAGAATGAAGGAGTATATTACAGGCCAGACATGAAAAAGCATTATGATGTGTGGTAAAATAGCGACATCTATTTTTTCATTCTATATTATTTTACAAATTTTCTGAAGAATTTTAGTTTAAACTTAGCCTGCTGAAATACTGTTAAATCAACCTGTTATTCTTAACTCTGATGGGAGGAAAGAGATATGAATAATCAAAGTGATTTATTAGCTTTAGAATATAGGTGTTGTTTTGGAGAACAGACAGTTTTATTCTGATCATATTTTATTAGAAGCCTTCATTTTCTGCCATACGTTAGCTTTGGTAGTTACTAGATGCCAAGGGAGTGCAAATTTGAGAATAAGGATTTGGCATGGGTTATTTGCATGTTGAGAGTCAAGATTTAACTAAATTTTAAAACCAAACACTTCATTTGATCAATATCTTTTTAACCATTCTGTAGATTAATAATATAAATTCTCCAGAACTGACATTACTTTGCTATAACATCATCAGATCACAAAGTTAGGGTTGCCTTTTGTAAATGTTATTCACTTACTCTGAAATGTTGGGAAATATGTCATCACTGTTTAAATTTGTGATAATATACACAAAAGGAAAACACAGCTAGGAATTTTGGATTTATGCTTACTTTGCCAAAAACCATGTTGATTTTTGAAAACCTTTTGCCTTTTTTTTTTTTTTTTTTTTTTTTTTTTTTTTTTGAGACGGTGTCTCCCTCTGTCACCCATGCTGGAGTGCAGTGGTGCAATCTCAGCTCACTGCCACCTCTGCCTCCTGGGTTCAAGTGATTCTCCCTCCTCAGCCTCCCGAGTAGTTGGGACTACAGGCACCTGCCACCACACCTGACTAATTTTTTTGCATTTTTAGCAGAGACGGGGTTTTACCATGTTAGCCAGGATGGTCTCGATCTCCTGACCTCGTGATCTGCCCGCCTCAGCCTCCCAAAGTGCTGGCATTACAGGCGTGAACCACCGTGCCTGGACTAGCTTTATTTTCATAAATCAAAGTTCTTAAATTCAGTTTCTAAGGAAAGCTCCTAAATGGTCAAAGGTTTGTGTTGCTGAATTTCAGAAACTCCATGGATGGACTTTCCAAACATAAACTTCCCACCAAAATAATGTTCCAAAGTGTTTAGTGCCTCTATTTTATTTTTGTGTTAAGATTTTATAGGTACTTGGTAATTATCTGCAAAATATTTACATACCAACAAATAGCAAAGCCATTGATAATAGAAAAACACAAATCACAGTTTATGTTTATTTATATTTTTTAGTGTATTTGGGTGTTTAGAGTTGATTTTACATTGTGTATACTAACTATGGTAATAGATTATTTCAAGTTTACATGATTATAGAAATATTTTATGATGTTTGACATAGATAATGGTGGTTTCAGGGTCCCTTGTCTCTTGAGTTGAGTTTTTACATCACTGAAGAATTAGAAGATTGCGTCTTGGTGTCTATGTATGGCCAAGAATTAAGACATTCTGATGTATAGTTTCATTTCCTAACTAAGGCAGAAGTGATTTTTGAAACAATTGCCTTTTGGGAGAAAAGTATAAAATTATGAAGAAATAATGTGTAGGTTTGCTAAATGTTGTGTTCTTAAATCTTGTGTTGAGGTGTGCAGAATTTTTTTATATCTTTAATAGTTCTAAACTAGTGTACTGAAAGTTGGGATCATCCACATTGCTACTTAATTTGTTGTCCATAGGGTCTGTTGTTGTCTTGGATGTTGGTGTTATAAATGTACAGAGTTAGGTAGTTGTCTGTGAAGAGTTTGCAGGCTAATGTCAATGTTTTGACAATGAAAATATAGCATGAAAATTAAGATTGGGGTATGGAGACCTTTTTAGAGCTATTGCTTTTTCTAGGTGATGATTAAGGTTGGGAGGCAGAAGTACATTGTGTCAGGGAGGACCTTTCCCTTTTATGCATGCACCTGGCATTTATCACCTTTAACAAAGTGCATGTGTCATGCTGTGCTGCTTGCTTTAGGGGCTGTATGCCTCCAGTCTGAGTCATGTGGTAACCACATCAGCAGTCTTAGCCTGTAGCATTTTATTATTTCTTTTCCAAAGTTTATACTTGGCCTAATATTTAGACATTTTGTAATTCTTTACAGTAAATGAAACTATACGTTAGAAGATGGGCATACCTTTGGATTAAAAAAAAAAAAAGAAAGTCTCAGTTCTTTAAGGTTTCTTATCCTGGGTTTTCCTAACACTGTCCAAAGTTCAGGACTGGCTCCAAACCCATAAACCTGTGTTTAGCAAGCAAGAAACATAATCCCCAAATAGTTTAGTTTCTCTGGTTTATGAGTCACAGTTTCATAAAATCATCAGAGTGCTTATTAATTTCAACCACATATAGTAAAGAACCTTCAGATGAACTGAAGCAAGGGTTCTTAGGCAAATTGCCAGAGAGAGTTCTAGAGTTCTAAGCTAGCTGAGTAGCTTTGCTGAAATATTGCTTGTATTTGCTACTGTGGCCATTTTATGATGGCTATAGAGCAATAGATTATCAAGAGAAAATGAGACAGATTTTTCAGTATTATGTGCTATGAATGAATCCTATTTTAGTGAATCTTTTAGTGGGGTTTATACTGCAAAAGAAAAAAATATGTAGGGCATTTATTTCTGGCAACTTTCATAAAATTGTTGTGATGGTTGCGTATAAAATTTCCTTATCCTTCAATAGACAATAGATCCCAGAAACTTCCTAGAAGTAATCTATTCCAGATTTAACATTGCTTTGACATAAAATGCAGTTTTGTGTAGTTTTAAAATGCAAATTAAAAAATATAGGATATTGGCTAAAATTTTATCTTGAAGTCAGTTATATATTGATACCATAAAACTTACTAAATCTAGGTATTTCAAGACTAACTTATGGTAAGTAGGAAAAATATGACCCAACCTTAAGATACTACAAGGATAAAATAAACTATACAAAACTGTTTGGCTATTTGGTACTAATACAACTAGTTAGAACATAATGATGTTTGCTATTCTTTATTAAGTTGTTTTACCTTTGCTTACAATAAAGTATTTTTCCTTATAAATTTGATGATTCAAAATTGGCAATTAAATAATATTAAAGAAACGGTATCCTTTTATATTTTTTCTTTTTCATATATAACCATAGTCATAACATGTGTGATCCAGAATGTAATTTGCTATTTACACTTTGATTTCAGCTGATTGCTTAGATTGTACCTGATGCATTTGATTATTCTATTTAAGGAGTGTGTCAACATCAAGATATGGTGAGTTCTTTTCAAATTAACAGTAGAAACCTGACCAATATGAAAAAAAAAAAGTCTAGCAAGCAAATGTAATATGTGTATTTAAAAATACATAGCAATCATTCTGGATCAATAGTTAAATTACTGCTTCAATTAAGTCAAATTAGACTTAGAATTTTTTTCTTCTTGTGTTACCCAAAAGAAGGCCCCATTCACCTAATTTTAAATTATACAAATTATACAAATAAATATATAATTGTAAATTACAGTGGCTAGTTAATCCTTTAAAGGCATTAATTAGAAGAGAAAATAAAATGATCCCATTTTACCTCTAAAATCTCTAGGTTGATCAAACACTGACCATTATTAGTACCATTTCAAGTTTCTTCCCTTTACTTTCATCAAACTGGGTTATTTATGTATGTTCGAATTAAATGGCTGTGCTTTCATGGTAATTCTTGTTGCTATTGACAACCAAAGCAGCCATGCAAGAAGAAAATGCTGTGGAAGGGAAGAAAAAAATTTATATTTCCTCCCCAAAGTTGGAGAGACAAGGGAACATACAGTATGTAAGAAACAGGTAAGTAAAAATGTATCAATTTTAAAACTATTAGCCTTTCTTACTAATTGATCAAAAGTTTAAATTTTTTCACATGTGTTTTCCAACTCCCATTTAAATAAAAGGATACTGTCTCTAGGAATCAGAACTTAATATTCTGGAAATGAAAATTGGATTTGAAAGTACAGCATCATAAAAGGTCTGAAATATTTTAATTTAGAATTTGGACTATAGAAGAATAGCATAACTTCAATTATTGGTTAATATTTTTGTTATGAAATGTTTTTTTTATAACAAAATGGTGACTAAAATATTACTATTTTAAACATGTCCTAGATTTTTTTTTTGTTTCAGAAAAGCACTGAAAGTTGAATATGTGTAAGTCTCCGGGAATGTAACAAGTTGATAAATACCCAAGTCCAGCCTCCTTACAGAGAAAAGATCTGGAATTTCTTTTTTTGGACATTTGTTTTGCAGCTTTCTACGTCTTAAGGCAGAGAATAGCCAGGATAAGGTGCCAGCTCAAAGGTTAGATGAACATATTTCTTGAAATAATTTTGGCTAATCTATGTCTTGAAAGGCATACCTTCTAAATAATTTTACAAAGCTACAAACAAAACATTAGTTGTGTTTTTGAGTTGCTTCTCTTTAGGAAAACTATATGTTTCTTAGAGATGTGTTTATTCCATACATAATTATAGTAAGTTAATTTTAATTCAGTTATTACATTAAACTTTTCCCTTTCAGTTGATAATTCCTTTCTTTTGTTTTATGAATCTAATAAATTGACCTCCATTCTAACCTAAAGGACAGTTTATGTTTTTAATACTTAAAGAAGCAAATATAAAAACAAAGTCCACCAAATGAAATTACTAACACCAGCCTATCATTAACCTGAGGGAATTGTATTTCATATTCATTAATTCTCCATGGAACAACTCAGGTAAGAAATATTTTTATTGCATGACATATGCAAACAGTTATAATAGCACCTGTGGGCATTTATGCTCTTGTTTTAGGTACATAAAGGGTTCCTTGTTTAATATATTTTTGGCAGTAAATGATGTCACTTATCACCCTATGACACTTTAGTGAAAAACTTTGGTGAAATATGTGGAATCGTAATGTTTAATGGAATTGGTTCTAAGAAGACAATGTTCTTTTTGTTTGTTTGTTTGAGACAGAGTCTTGCTCTGTTGCCCAAGCTGGAGTGCACTGGCATGATCTTGGCTCACTGCAAACTCTGCCTCTTAGGTTCAAGCGATTCTCCTGCCTCAGGCTCCTGAGTAGCTGGATTACAGGTGCCCACCACAATGCCTAGCTAATTTTTTATTTTTAGTGGAGATAGGGTTTTGCCATGTTGGCCAGGCTGGTCTTGAACTCCTGACCTCAGGTGATCTGCCGGCCTCGGCCTCCCAAAGTGCTGGGGTTACAGGCAGGAACCACTGCACCCGGCCTGGCAATGTTCTTTAAACTGATTGAACAAACTATCACATGTCATGAAAAATGTTTTTAAGGCAGAATTTTAATAAGAAGATATTTGGGAACAAAATTGATAGTACTGGAAATAAAAGTCCAGAAATGCCTTTGTTCAGGGAGACTTAAAGCATATGTATCTTAAAGTTACTAGCAATTATAAGATTGACTAGTAGAGCTATGGCTTATGTTAGGGAGGCAATGCCAAGGAAAGAGTAGAATGTATGCTTGGTCACCAACATCTGGGTTCAGGAACTGTTCCTATGACTTACCACCTGTGAGAAACTAGACATTTTAACTTTTCTGAGCTGCAATGTTGTAATCTTTAAATCTAACTTTGCAAGATTCTTACTGGTTATAAGGAGGGTGCCTTCCACAGTTCTTGACAGATGTTTGCTATTATTAGTGTGTGCTCAATATATACAATACAAATGGAGAATTCAGAGCCGAGTTTTTCTAAGATCCATCTTAGGACAGATAGTATAGCATGTTATCAAATGGTTTTGTTTACCATAATCATCTTTTGGAAATAATCAATTGGAAGTAGAAAAAGTATTCAGTTATTCATTTCTAAAATAAAAACTTTCATGGGATAGCTGTCTGTGCTTCTGAACTGTTTTTTTCCCATTTCTCTAATAATATCCATCCATAAACCTCCGAGTGGAACAGTTGTGATTATCTAACAGTGTTTGCACTTGGGAAATGAATTGAAGGGAGATGGAATTGATTTGTGGAACATTAGCATTTAGAGTTCCTGTGATTTATCTGGTAATTATTCGAGAGCTTACTAGAGGTAAAGAGCTAAGTTAGGTGCTGGGAAGATACAAAGGTGAATACAACAGGGACCCTTACTTTCAAGCAGCTCAATTTAGTAAGATGATTGGCTCTTATTCCTTCTATGATTCTTAAATAGGAGTAAGTTAGGGATAAAGATTTGAGGGAGTTCAGGGAAAGAATCATTTTCTGCTGAGGAGGATCAAGGAAGACTTCATGGACTCAATGGTATTCAGTTGATACCATATATATAGTATCTATCTATCTATCTATATATATATAGTATCAGTATATACTGATAGTGAGTGATGTGAATGCCTAGAGCTTCATTTTACTGGGATGATAGCTGCAGTAGTTGGTCCTGGATCATGCAGGTAATAGCTGGCTCTCTCCATTCTCTCTCTCTCTCTCTCTTCTCTCTCCTCTACTATACTAATATACTATATATATATAAAATATACTATCTATATTAGTTATCTTATGGTAATTATTACAGATTATCAATATATAATATATATTTTTATATATTATATATTTACATACTAATATAATATAATAGGAATATTATAATAAATATAATCAATATAATATATAATATATATATATTTAAATATTAAATAATATAAGTATATTATTTATATATTATTATAATATATTATAGAGAGAGAGAGAGAATGGAGAGAGAGAGCCAGCTATTACCTGCATGATCCAGGACCAACTACTGCAGATATCATCCCAGTAAAATGAAGCTCTAGGCATTCACGTCACTCATGATCAGTACTGAAAGCCCACAGAGGAAGGCAATACTGAATAAGAGGCATGTTTTGGTATAGGATTCTGTGAGAACATGTCTTAGGGGGCAGTAGCCCAGACCAGCAGTGATGGAGTGGTGATGGCCCAGCTGAATCCCAAGGGATAAATCAGTCATGTGAAGAGTATCCTGGGCACACAGAAAAATGCATTTAAAACTCAGGAGCCAGAGGGAGGAGCACATTCCGAGAACTGTAAGAATCTCAACCCAGCATATGTGGGATATATGTATGAAGGGCATCTGATGAGAGATGCAGTGGGAGAAGTAGGAAAGGGCTGACTCCTGGAAGGCTTTTGATATCATATTAAACACATTTGCCTTAATCACAAAATTGTAGAGGAACACTGTAAAGATTTTAGGCAGATAAATTACATAATATTTCAGAGGATACCTGGTACTAATGGATCAGATCTAGCACTCCGGTGAATTTAATTTTGCTTGGAGTGTTTTAACATTTTTTGAAATTCATGTAGTTGTCAGTGTTTCACAGGAGACATGGATATATAAGAGTTGGTTGAAAACTCAGTAGGTCTGCATTGCTGCGAGGCGTCTATCAGCTGTGACCTCTTCAGTAGCTGGCCCATTTGGAAGAAGCATGTGCTTCATTTCCCTGTGGGGCTCACTTCCTTTAGTGCAAATGCCTGGGACCTGTAGGAAGTCAACCTGGTGAGAAATTAGGCTTCATTTTAAGTAGTGGTGGTGGGAACAAAGAGAAGGAGAGGGATTGAAAAATACTTAAAAAAAAAAAAAAAAAAAGGATGGACAGGCACACAGTGTTAGGGCAGCGGTGGGGCACATGGGCTTGGCAGGCAGACTTGCTGCCACCACAAATTGTGTTTTTGAGAAACTTAACAGTCTGAGCTACAGCTTCTTTTTTGATAAAATATAGATAACAGTTCAGGATATTTTATGAGGATCAAATGAGGAAACCCAAAGCATTTGACTCAGCAACTGGCTTATATTCACATTCACATTCACATTCAGTCACATGGTGGCTGCAGTATCTGTAATGCTGGTCGTGAAAGGTGAAGAAGAGGTAATCAAGATGACTCCCAAGTCTCTGGGACATCATTTGGTGAGCTAGAGAACACAGGAGAAGGTGCAGATAATGATTTCAATTTTGGATGTGTTCAGTTTGAAGTGCTTGTGAGACTTTGAAGTAGAGAGATTTGATATGTGCTTGGATTGCAGGGTGAGATCTGAACAGAACACAGGCTATGATTTTATTTCTTTCCACTATTCTCCTACTCAAACCTTCCTTCCTTTTCCTTTGTCAATTTCAGTCAACATTGATTATTGCCACAAGTATCTCCATGGAGGAACAGCTTTAAACCGTAGAAGAAGAATGTGGGATAGGTAAAAATCCACATCTGCTGAAATGTTATCTAATAGTTTTACGTTCTTGAAAAAAAACTTTCCAGTTTACCATTTTGGCCTGCAGTTGTAAGCAACTAATAATTCAACATTTGTTTATATCAAGGGCTGAAAAAAAGTCATCCTCTACAAACATATTTTCTTTTTTTCCCTCTTTTGGTTGCCTTTTTTTGGTTTACCTCACCACAACTCCTAACTATAAGAAAATGTTTGACTAAAAGTGAGTCATTGTTAATAATGAAAGTGTTTTTTTTTTTTTTTTTTGGAGACATAGTCTCACTCTGTCACCGAGGTTGGAGTGCAGTGGTGCGATCTCAGCTCCCTGCAGCCTCTGCCTGCCGGGTTCAGTGGACTCTCCTGCCTCAGCCACCCAAGTGGCTGGGATTATAGGCATGCACCACCATGCCCATATAATTTTGGGGCTTTTTTTTTTTTTCAGTAGAGACAGGGTTTTGCAATATTGCCCAGGCTGGTCTTGAACTCCTGAGCTCAAGCAATCCACCCACCTCGGCCTTCCGAAGTACTGAGATTATAGGCGTGGGCCACTGTACCCAGCCAAGCACATTTATTTTTTAAGTTCGTATTCTGTCCTAATACAATGTATTAAAAATGAGCCCTGCCTCAAGTCCTAGCCTAAATGCCACTTTTCTCCAGTCTGTTTTCCGGATTTTCACAGCAGCAAATCTTCTATACTTCCTCTACATATAACACCTGCATGAAGCATATCTCACATTGCCCTATATTGTGGTTATTTATGGATCTATATTATTTGTCTGCTAGACTATTAGTTTCATGAAGGTGGAGACTCTGTCTTATACATCTTTACACCAGTGTAACAGCTTCTGCAATGTCTCGTCCAGTTCAGTTCAGTACACTTTTGAAGGTGTAAGAGCTAGTCATTTCTATTTATTAATAAAAGGGATTTAAAAAGATGAACAAGGTGTAATCTTAATAAACATATTGTGGTTTTCAGGAAACAGTTTAATGAGAAAATGAATGTATTTGTCTCCCTACCTTATGACCTTATTACATATCATAGATCTCTCTTGCTTAAGGTTCTAAAAAGAAATCAATTGATGTGCTTGAAAACATATAAAGGTAATCTGATTGTGCCATCTACTGCTTACAGACCATCGGCTGTTCACAACTATGGGTAGAATCTTGATTATTTGAGTAGAAGCCTTTTCAGGCTGACATTGCCTTATCTGTGGAGGACTGTTTCTTGTTGTGGGCCCAGTCGCAGTAGACTGCCCTTGCATTTCCAGACTTCTGCTGCTTCATGCCTGTTGGCTTTTCTTATGCTGCTCAGTCTGAGTCAAAGGTCCTTCACCCATTCCCGTGGTGAATTTCTACTTATCCTTTAAAATTCAGCTCACATTTCCTCTTGAAAGTTTTTCCTCGTATCTTTCCTATTCCTGCCTCCCTGCAGAGAAATTCCTTCTTCTTTATTCTTTTAACACCTTGTACACCTGTCATGTCTGTCTTTGTCAGGAGACTGTACACTACTTCAGAGCAGGTGCTGTGCATTTAAAGAGCTCAAAGTCTAGTGAGGGAGCTAGATAAGAAAAACAACTCTGAAAATATGGTGTAAGATATATATATTTAAAAGTAAACCTGTATATACATATAATTTATGATAGAAGTATGCACAAAGGCTTATGAAAGCACTGAAGAGGGTACAAACTCAGCATGAGGGGTGAAAATCTTGGGGGTGATAATGGTCAAACTAACAGGTGAAGCCTCTCTAGATATTAGTGTAGCAGACAAGGGGGAAAATGGCATTCCATGTGAAAGTGTGGAGGTACTCGAGTGTATTTCTTTTTTTTTTTTTCATAGAACGATGTTTTTATTTGGTCACAAAATAAGGCTACCAGTCTTAGTCGTTTTGACCTGATTATTTACATAAGAGCGGAAAGAGTGTAAATTTCTATACAGGCCTTCTTGAGTTGCCTCCCTGGATGTTTTCATAAGGAGTCTCAGATTGGACTTTTTTATTCCTCTGTTGCTGTCCTGAAGCTAGGAAGACAAGCCCAAGAAATTATCTCTACTAGATTTCACCTACAAATAGTATACATTTTGGCAAGTTCTTCTCTTTTCAAGGCCCCCAAATATGCCATTTCCTGGACTCTCGTGTATTTCTAAGAACTGCAATTAGCTGCTATATTTATGAATGTGATTGGAAATGAGGCCAGTGGGATAGGCAAGGGTCACATCATGAAATGTGGTACTGAATGCCATGCTGAGTGTTTGAAATAGTATAATGAGCTAAATGAACATGACGAGGAGCCAGTGAATGAGTATAAGGAGCAGAATGGCATGCCGAAATCATGGGTTAGGGAGGTCCCTCTAGCAACAGTTCAGGCCTGAATTGAAGTCCACAGTGTTTGACACAGAAAGACGGTTGTGCCATCACTTCCATGACCACTCCCTTATTGATGGACATTTAAGTTGTTTTCAAATTTCTGTTTAAGGTTCTGCATCAGATAAATTTGGAATAATTATCATTTTCTTTAGAAAACAAATAAGCAAACTAAAAACACCGAAGGTCAAACTGACAAATCTAACATCATATTAGTCAAGACCCAATAACAAAATTGATTTAATTTTAAAAATAATTAATGTATACTTCAACTCATGTATCAGTGACTCTTTTAAACACAGAGACTTTGGTTGCTTAAAGAGGTGATGATAGTTACATTAAAATTTTCTGGCCCTTTGTGATGATTCCTTAGCAAACCTGCTCAAAATTACAGTATCAGATCTTTAAAATATGATAATTTTCAAATAAAAGAAATACTGTAATGTGTTTCATTATATTCTGTGAATTCTTACACTATGAAAGATACCTTTTATGTATCTTTCAGATATCTATTAAATTTCCTTTTTGAAAGAATTTTTTTAGCACTACGTCTTTTTCAAACCTTTTTGACTTTCCTAAACCTATGTAATTAATCACTGCCTCTTCTGTGTCCTTAACATGCATCTGTTATCAGGACATCTTTGCTTACTTCTGTTTCTCCTTATTGGACTTATGTGCTTGAGAATGAGAACTTGCTCTCCTATTAATTTTTATATCCCCAATTTTTAATATAGTGTCTTAGATACTGGGGCATTTCCTCCTTGTCATACTTATAATCCTTATCATAATTAGCATTTTATTGAGCTCTTAATAATGAGATGGGTACTGTTTTAAGTACTTTATTTGGGTTTTCTCATTTAATACTCCCAATAAACCTGTGAGTAAGCTCTCTATGAATCTTGTGAATTTACTGTTTTTTAAATTAAAAATGACAATGAGAGCAGAGAGAAGCTGGGTAATCTGTATAGGTCGCACATTTCCTGAGTGGTAGAGCTGGGATCCCAGCAGTCTAACTCCAGCATCTATACTTGTAAACCTTTCTCTAAATTACATTGAAAAGTCAACAACTACTCACAAGTTAAATAACGGTTGTCAGTATATTCATGTTATTGTACTCCTTTTTATATATTTCTTCCATGTTTTGTATTAAAATTTTTTTAAATCCACAGAAGAGTTGAAGCAATAGGAACAGTAAATACCCATATATCCTTATTGTTAATGTTTTACACATTTTCTTTCTCTCTCTTCCTTCCCCACCTGACCCTTCTCTCTTTCTCCCTCAGCCATTTTTAAGTAACTTACAGACATAATGACACTTCATGCCTAAACACTTCAATGTTCATCTCCAGAGAGCAAAGACATTTACTTACAAACCACAATATCATTTCACACTTGAAACATTTAGTATTGATAGAATACTATGTAATAAACAATCCATATTTAGATTTCCCTAATTGTCCCAATAATGGTTTTTATGGATTTTTTTCTTTTTGGTCCAGATCGAATTACAAATCCAACACTGCATTTAGTTGACATGCCCCTTTAATTTCTTTAAAACAATTCTACTGCTTTTGTTTGTTTGCTTCTTGATAATGATATTTTTGAAGAGTCCATATCAATTGCTTGGTAGAATCCACCGTCATCTAAATTTGTCTGTTGTTTCTGCATCATTAGATCAGAACTAAATTTATCTGTAAGAATGTTATATAGATGATGGTATGTTATGATATTCCTTTTGCACATGTCAGTTTGTCCTACTATTGGTGATACTAAGTTTGATCACTTGATGAAGTAGTATCCATCAGATTTCTCTACTGAAAGACACCTTTTTTTCTTCATAATTAGTAAGTAACCTTGGGGTAATACATTCACACTGTTTCAATATCCTGTTCCCCAACAAACTTTCACTTGGTGAAAGTTTTAACATCTATGGATAATCTTTCCTCTAATTAATTATTTCAATGGTGATTGTAAAGTTCTGTTTTTCAAGTTTTGCCATTCCTTCTACATGTTTGTAGGTATTCTTCTTTGAAGAGAAGCTCACTTGTCTTCTTTTTTAGAATCACTTCAGAACCATAGATTCTTTTTTTTATTCAATTGTTATCAGTAACTACTATTATTCTTCTTGATGCTCAAACAATCCCAAATCTAGTCAGTGGAACTCCTCCAAGCCAGCTCCTATTCTTTTCACATGTCTCTACCATTCTTTGAGTACTTAATTGCTTTTTGCAACAGAAAACGTATTCTAGCCTCCCTCCCCTAGCCCTCATTCCTCATTATTAGGGAATGCAATATTTAGAAGCAAAGATCCAGGTGCTAGCTGTGGGCATTGCTACTGTTACTCTACTAAAAAAAAAAACAAAAAAAAAAAAACAAAAAAAATTTCCAAATAAATAGTAACACTTTCTTATGTGTTCTTAAAGTCGTATTTGGCATTAATCTAAATTCCACTCTAGCACAATGAAAACAGAAAGAGAAAGTTAAAATTTCTAGTTACCTGAAAACAACAATAGTGCTCAGAGAATTTCTTTAAGTGAAAAGGGAAAGTGCTTAATTATGACAAATAAAACTTAGCTTGAGATGCACATATGCAGATGCTGCCACTTATTTTGGGGGGGACACTTCAGGAATTTAAATAGTGAGAGATCAAATAGATACTTGATAAATGTGTCTGAATTGGATGTTCCCAGACACAAAAATAAAATGAGTTATTGACAGCTCTTGGGAGACAACATTATAAAGACTGGACACTTCATTTAACTTTATGTTCCAAATTATCATTGAGTAATTGACATTGGTATTTGACTATGGTTTGTGGTTAAGTTCTTAATTGCAATGATGTTAAATAAAATGTGAAGCCCAGAGCAAACAGCAACAAAAATAATAGCAATACTTCAACAGAGATAACAATAATATGCTGCCTCAATGGTTCAGAATCCAGCATCTACATAAAACAAGCAACAGGGTAATGAAATTATTTTCTTTTCAAATATTATGGCAGAGTTACTTTAGTTTTCCTAAGTTATAGATTGTGGTCTTAACTGCAACTTTTCCCTCCTTTTAAGAAGTATTTAAGTTATGTAAATGTTACTTACTTTTATGTTTTTAATCATTATTAACATTCTCTACCCCTCTCATCCTTTCTTGCTTAGTATTTTGTTATAATCAAATGCACTCAAAATGCTGGACTTTCTGGTCTTTTTCTGACCACCAGAAGACGTAGTGGATTGAGCATGGAACTGGGATAAGACATTTTTTCCTGAAATTGGTCAAGTCACTTAATCTTTTGCATTTTTACTTGTTTACTTGTAAAATGAAGATAGTGTTCCTCTCTCCTGCCTTATATGGATATCATGAGGATAAATTCAGTCAGTCATATAAAATGGTTTAGAGTTCTGTATTCATGAGGGCATTTAATATGTCTTATAGTGATAACAATCAGAGGCATTGTTATTCAGCTTTTACTGCAGCAGGAATTTAGATTTGACCATCAGATAATTGACACTATAGTACAGGGTATTAGGAAAGCTGGAAAGATGTTTTCCCCTGGGGATCTTGGACAGTAGGATTCTTTCATCTAAGTTTTGTTCTGTACATGTTATGCAATGGCTCAGGGCACTTTTCAGTGGACCACTGTAAAATTTCCCTCCATTCCACCCAGGTCCTATTAATATAGCAGTGAGTTGTTTCATATTGCTTTCAGCAACTTCCCCTCTTCCAAGGCCAATTACCATTTGAAAAAGTCATTCCTTATCATATTTTCTTGTTCTCCTCAAATGAATTTGTCCATATCTGAATTCGATGAAGCTTGTTCGGTATAATAACAGCTTTGTGAAGTCTTCCAGTTTCATATCTATTTATTCTTCTGCCCTGCCCTTGCATGTTTCTCTGCCCCCTTTTGTTCTGTGAACATAACCTGGAGGACAAGGTTTTTCGTTCTGCTTTTAGTGGTGCCATGTCTGCATAATAACATGATGTAGATTGAAAAAATTACAAATGATTCTTGGAATTCTAAAGATAATCTTATTTATATTGAGAAAATCCTTCTCAAGTTACTAACTACCATTGAGTTTGGATTGGCTTTTCCCTTGTTACTTTTCAGAGCCCCCATCTCCTTGGGCATCTCAACATATCCTTAGTTTTCAAATGTTGGCACTTTACTCCCGGCACTATTACCTTACATAAGAAACATTATAGGATTGTTGTGGGAGTTTAATTTTCTCATAACTTATTTTTCTTTTTATTTTTTTTTTTTTATTTTCTTACTGTTTGAGACGGAGGTTCGCTCTGTCCGGCCCAGGCTGGAGTGCACGTGCCGGATCTCAGCTCACTGCAAGCTCCGCCTCCCGTTTTTACGCCATTCTCGGCCCAGCCTCCTGAGTAGCTGGGGACTTCAGGCGCCCGCCACCTCGGCCCGGCTAGTTTTTGTATTTTTTAGTCAGGACAGGGTATTCACCGTGTTAGGCCAGGATGGGTTCTCGAGTCTCCCTGACCCTCGTGAATCCGCCGCGTTCTCGGCCTCACCCAAAGTGCTGGGGGATTACAGGCTTGAGCCACCGCGCCCGGCCTCTCATAACTTATTTGATAATTCACTGCTTATGTTAGAGTTAGAAACTATTGTCCAACTCTCAGAGACCCAGTTACATCAGTTAGGATGGATTTTTTTTATTTTTATTTTTTATTTTTGAGACCAAGTCTCACTCTGTTGCCCAAGCTGGAGTGCAGTGGCACAGTCTCAGCTCACTGCAACCTCCACCTCCCAGGTTCAAATTATTCTCCTGCCTCAGCCTCAAGTAGCTGGGGTTACAGGCACCCACCACCACACCTGGCTAGTTTTTTGGTAGAGATAGGGTTTCACCACGTTGGCCAGGCTGGTCACGAACTCCGAGGATGGATTTTTAAGACTAAAATTTTAGATTGTGATCAAACAGAAGAGGCTTGGACATGTGACATTAAATAGCTATGTTTGTTTTGCCAGTTCTTTTTCTAGTTAAAACAATGACTTAGAGGTTATTTTGAGGGCACTTTGGAGATTATGCTACAGGAATGTTAAGAGAGCAAATTTTGAGTGTGATTGCCCATTTGGACTTAATTCTGGCAACTGATTTTGGGGGGAAATGTCTATCATTTGTTGATTATCTGTGATTTTTACCTGGACTTTATTTAAGCTTTATTAAGTTGCTAAACCCTATTTGGATGCTAGTGATAGTAGACCATCAAATACGGCCCAAACTTCTTGTTCCTGATCCACACGAAGGTCAGAGAAGCAATGCTGCCTTTTCTGATAGCCAGTAGCACCAGCAGGCACGTTGTTTACTCCAAACAAGAATATACTCTATTTTTAATTCTTCTGAAGACCACTAAAAATAGATCATTTATCCTTTTTTATTTTTTTGAGAAGGAAGGGATAACCTGCTATTCACAGAGTAATGCAGTTTGCTGAAAAGGTTGGTTTTTGCTGACTCCTGAGAGCTCACATTACAGTGGAGTGTGTTATTGGAAGGTGGGACAGTTTATACAGAGGTTGGGAATTACTTTTCTCAGTTTTGAAATGGTTATGCACTTTCTAATCTAGATGTAGAAATTTACTTACTATTTACTTAGATGTAGAAATAGTTTCTTTTTTTACATTCCCCTGAGTATATGGTATTGTAGGTATACAATAAATTTGACAAGTTTTATTTCTGTACTAGGATCTACTCATAACACTTCTATCCTAAATTTGTATCAAAAGGAAGCCTTTGCTGGCTTGATAATAAACACAGACGAAGTCCAGATTCCACCGCCTAGTGATCAAGGAAAGTCAGGAATTGTATTTAGCTACAAGTAATGTGACACAAAGAACAGTGCCCTAAATTGCTAGGATGGTGATTTAGGGTTAATATTATGACTTCTTGCTGTACCCTCTTTCCATTCTCAAGATCGTCTCATGGTCATAAAGAGGCCACTGTGGTTCAGTCATGACATGCACATTCTAGGCGAGAGCACAGAACAAGCCATGTTTTTTAGCCCTCTTTTTACACAGCATTCCAAAGCCCCACCCCACTTCTGCTTTCATCCCATTTAGCCAGAATTTAGTCATTCGGCTGTCCATATCTGCCAAGGAGAATAGAGAATATAGTTTTCCATTACTAACTCATCCCCACTCAAAAAAATAAAATGTTAAAAGCCATTCTATATTAAAGCAGAAGGGAAAGAGATATTGGTAAGAATGCAACTGGCCTTTTATGATCTGTCTCGGCCTTTCTTTTGATCTCATCTGCTGTTTTAAGCACTTTACACTGTAGCCCCACGAGAACACTTTGCACTCACTAAGAAGCAGTCCCCTTTACTGCCCCCACCACTTTGCTTATTTTCTGAAAGTCTTTTGTCTCCTATGCCACTGCTCTTACCTCTAACACACTGCCTCTAACACACCGACCTGCCGTTGTAGTTTTTACACACCCTCCTTGGTTCTTTCACCTCTCTATCAAAGCCCTTGTTGTGGTTTAGCTGATATATTTTAGTTCTACAGCTAATTTTTCATACCCTCTGTGACTCTCTAATCCCCCGCCACACTTGCCTACTATAATACATTATATATAAAACAAACCTTTGATACATATTTATTGAATTCCCTTCCAGACCTAATGCCAGCAAGATAACGTTGTGCTATAAAGGAGAAAATCTTTTTGTGCAACAGTTTCCAAAGGGTTTTCTTTTTCTAAGAATAAAGAAATTGACTATATCAACTTTATAAGTATCCTACCGCATTTAATAGCCATTGGCTAATCTAAGGGTTCTTGGTTACTTCACTGAATAGCCTATCAGATGGAACTGCAAACAACAGTTTGTTTTGAAATAGGACTCCCTAAACATGGAAGAAACATTAACAGTCTTGGCCTGTTGGAATGTGTGCATTTGATGTGCCCAAGATTAGGGCACTCTGCTTGAGAACAAATAACAAAAAGGGAAGAGGAAACAATAAAAACGTTGTTCCTATAAAGCACCTGAAAGTACTATAAATTGATGGTTATCAAGATGGTCAAGGGTCCAAAGGCTACAGCCTGGGGGCCTCAAGTTTAATTGTTTTATAAAGTGTACTAAATAAATTTTTTGTATTTTAAGTGGTATTTTAAAACTACTTTTCATGCTTTGAGAGAGTTTTCCGAATTCCAATTATTTTAAGGGGTTATTTCCTGGACTTGCACTTAACGATTTTGAGACATTTACATTTTTTTCAATATGGCATTCTGTGTGCCTCAGTGATACATGGTTATTCAGGTTGCATGAATATACATATATGTGTAGATTTATGGAAGATCATCTTTTAGATTAAAATAATTTTTTAAGTTGATATTTCTTGGTGATAGGGCCTAGAAATTACGTAAAGTGGCTTGCTTCTGGGACTTATTTTAAACTGCACATAAACCATCTGCCGAGTGTACAGTTGGCTAAAGAGTAATATTAGAAAGGCCCTCCTGGACAGTTTATTTCATTTCACAGATGTGAACACAATTGTTTCCCTTTGAATTTAATGCCATGTTTAAATTTAGATTTTAAGAATTTTTCAAGGGCATTTCCCTATCGTTTACACTCTGCTCGTCTTTTCTTTCTGCAGTCTTTTACATTAAATACCTCCTACACAGCACTGTCTAAGGATTTGTGGTGGTATAGGGTCCAGCTGGGATGACAAACAGGCAAGGAAGGCCTGAAACTAAAATTAGCAAAGAAGCCCTATGGAATGGAAGGTGAGGGAAGGGTTAGTGAGAGTTGGGCAAGGAAAGGTAGAAAAAAAAAATAACATGCACGTCAGTTTCGCAGCGGTATAGAGTCTTAAAGGAAACAATGTTTGATAATTATCAGAGAGGAAACTGGGAGCATATCCCAGAATGGAGAACAGCATGGGTTAAAATGGGTAGGAACAGGTGTCAGGGGCTTCAAAATTCGTGGTCATTGTTGAGTCCATTGCCCTTGGTCTTCAAGGACTATCTGCTCTTCACTCAGTGATTATCGAAGCTCATTTCTTCCTGTCACCAACACAAATCATACCTTCTTCATGTCAGACCTAAACTATTTCACTGGCCTTGCAACTGTCCTCTCTGCCTCTAAACTCTCTCCAGTCCATCCTACATATAATCATCAACGCTTTGATAAGATTCCCAGAGCTTTGATTTTTATCAGGCAGTTCTCCTGATGATGATAAATGTATGGAAACTTCCCATTTCCTAGAGATAAAATGCATGTTTCTCATTCTGAAATGTAGGGAACATAATCACCTGATACCACTCACCTGCTTGTTTCTCACTCTTCCTCCACCATTTACCCATGTGTTTAGCTTAATGAGCTCCCTGTGTGTCTCCTAACTAAACAGCAGCTTACACGGCTGTGAAATATTCTTCTCCTTGGGTAGTCTGCTCCCTTCTCTGTCTACTCATGCTTCAAGATTCAACATAAGCCTCCTCTATGAGGCTTTCTGCACGAATGTATATGGATTTGCTTGTGAGATGATTTCTTCACAGATTTCATATTGCTGATGAATAAATACTGTTTTGAATAAGAAACGTGGTTTTGTCTTTTTATCTAGATTGTAGACTCCTTGAGACCAGTGCCGTGCTATACAATTATTTTTCATCTATTATAGTGTCTGACATAGGGACATGCACTTATTTGGTACGGAGCAGGGTGTCCAAGTCTGGCACGATGACATTTTGGGCTGGATAATTTGTTGTTGTGGCGGGTTGTCTGAACATTTTAGGATGTTTAGCAGCATCCTTGGCGCCTATCCACTAGATACCAGTAGTATCCTCTCCCTAGTGTGACAACCAAAAATGTCTCCAGACATTTCCAAATTTCCACAGGGGTAAAAAGTACCCCCCAGCGGAGAATTATTGATAGAGAATAAGCAGAATAAATTCCAATTAAGCAGTGAAAATATTTGAGTGATGGTTTATAGTATTTTGAAGTATTGAGAAAGTGGAACTCAGTTGATGGAAAAGAGTAAATGTCAAACTGAGAACATCCTATTTGCCATGTTAGGGCATAGAAAGGCCATTATAGATTGAAAAGCAGTTGTAATGAATGTTAGGATTAAGAAAGATCAAGATACAGAAATACCCTTGAATTGAAGTTCCAAAACAATGTTGTTTTAGTTTTTGTTTCATTTTGAATCATTTCATACTTAGGAATACTATTTCTAGTAAAATAAATATTTTATGTTTAGTTAGAAATTTATCTGTATTTCATACATACTTAGTACTTGTGGACTAAGAACTGCTCTTTGAAGTATATTTGAGAAATTGAGTTTGAAATTGTGGGTATAGGACATTGTAAAGTTGTAACTATGAACAAATATCAGTTATGCTTATGCATAGTTTTACCTAGTTTTTCTTTTATTTGACTATTTGAGTATTGTCCTTGAATTTAAAATTCAGCCTCAACTGATACACACATACACACATATACACACATAACACGTGTGTGTGTGTAGCTTACAGAATGTTTATAGGAAACTGATTTTGTACATTTTAGCTACTTTGTTGTAAATTCTCCTTTTTTTCTCTTATTATTAAACTAATACACGACATCAGTGCTATATGATTGGTGTTTCGCTGACCTAGAAATAACGCATGCCATCTTCTTTTCACAGCTGTGTGCCAACCACGGTGCAAACATGGTGACTGTATTGGGCCGAACAAGTGCAAGTGTCATCCTGGATATGCTGGAAAAACCTGCAATCAAGGTAGGAAAACAGTCTGACATAAATACACAATCAAGACACCTCTATTACTCCCAAATTAAAAATATTCTTATCTCAAACTACTTTCCGTAGCTATTTTTCCACAAATATGTGAGCTGCCATTTTGCTGATAAATAAAAATGTATTAATGATAAATGTTGTAAAATTTTTTTTATCAAAGGACAATTAAACAAATTGTATCCTCTTATTCTCTGATACTAATTCAAATGTCTTTTGAAGAATCACTGCATCAGTAATTTAGAAGCCTTCTGGTACTCCTTGTTCTTCCACTAACTAGTTGGAAATCCTTGGCCAAATAATTAACCACCTCACACCCCAGGTACTGCTTCCCTTTAATGCTAAAGTCAGGTAAGGGGTTTGATTTGAAATTTGGAGTTTCCTCCTAACTCTGAGCCCTTTGATTCTGTGATTAAATCTCCCTTCAACTACTGACCAGTTTGGAATGTTTCCATGATAAATAAAAATGATTAATTTAGCAAGCACTTTTTTTAAAACTCAGTATCAGTTGTTTATAAAAGCAAATATTTATTCAACACTCATAGTGCCACAGGTACTTTATATATTTTATCCATTTTTATTGTTACAACAACATTAGGAAGTAGAGCATTATTTATTATAATTAAGGTATAATCTATTAATTGTTAATCCATTTTTTATTTGGAGAGACTGAGGGATAGGAATATTAAGTGTCTTGCTCAGGTTCACAGAGTTAGTAAAAGAGCTAGCATGTCAACTTAGAGCTATGGCCTATATAATCCATATTTTTTCTACTATATTAGTTTTGGATGAAAAAATATATTTGGAAATATGATCCTTGAACTCATGCTAACAAGTCAGACAAGGCTTGTCTTGTTAATTAAATTCAGTAAAAAATTTCCATTATTGTCCAGGTGTGGTGGCTCATGCCTGTAATCCTAGAACTTTGGGAGGCCAAGGCAGGCAGATCACCTGAGGTTGTGAGTTCAAGACCAGCCTGACCAACATGGAGAAACCCTGTCTCTACTAAAAATACAAAATTAGCTGTATGTGGTGGCACATGCTTGTAATCTCAGCTGCTCAAGAAGCTGAGGCAGGAGAATCACTTGAACCCAGGGGGCGGTGGTTGCAGTGAACTGAGATTGTGCCATTGCACTCCAGCGTGGCACTCCAGCGTGGCAACAAGAGTGAAACTCTGTCTCAAAAAAAAAAGGAAAGAAAAATTTCATTATTAGGAATTAAACTACAAATAAAGATTAGAGTTAGATTTCACTAAACAGATAAGAGTCAAAAATAAAAAAGATGAGTTAATTTTTACTTATTTCTTAAATTATACTCACTGTCATCTTAAATGTCAGGTGAAATAATGATATGGTGTCTATCCCTTACATACTTACTTGACCTCATCTGATATAGAAATGATATTGCTGAAATACTACTGTTCTTCAGTGTCTGATACTTATTTCAAGATATTCCTTGAGGTATGTCATGTAAACTAGTGATTTATAGACACAGTTTTTTTTCACTATTTTTATTTTTTAAATTTTACTTTAAGTTCTGGGATACATGTGGAGAACATGCAGCTTTGTTACAAAAGAATACATGTGCCATGGTGATTTGCTGCACCTATCAACCTGTCATCTAGGTTTTAAGCCCTACGTGCATTTATTTGTCCTAATGCTCTCCCTCCCTTTGCCCCCTGCCCCTGACAGGCCCCGATGTGTGAAGTTCCCCTCCCTGTGTCCATGTGTTCTCATTGTTCAACTCTCATGAGTGAGAACATGTGGTGTTTGGTTTTCTGTTCCTGTGTTAAGACACAGTTTTTGCAATCATCCAGAATGCTGATTTTTGAAAACATACTCAAAATGGTGGTTCATGAACCATCAGATGGAATTATTCATGAACCATCAGATGAAATCCACACTAGCAGAAATGACATGTCCCAATAGTAGAAGTTGCTATTCTAACGTGTGTTCTTGTATTATCTGCTATTTGATTTAGAACTGATTTTCCCAATGCTTGTTTTCTCTCTTATAATACTCTTTTTAACTTGAAATTTACCAAACACACCTGCATAATCTTTTTAAATAAGTGGTGCTCTTATTATCTCAGTTTGCTCTTTTAAAAAATCCGCTTGATTTTTCTTCCCCAGCGTAAGTTTACAGGTAGCAGTGTGTTAGGTTCTGGTTATTGAATGCCAATGTTCATCTTAGAATCTCAGTATACTTCTTTTTTTTAAAGTGGTGAACATAAGCCCTCAGATGTTTCATTAATGTCAGCACTGTAAAACGCTGTTGTCCAAACGTGAGGATATAAAATATAAAGAAGACGATTAAAATAAGTCACTTTTGAGATTGCAGAGGAATTCATTTAAATTTCTTTGCAGGAGCTGCATCAACTTTAACACGCTTCAAAGACATGCTAAAACTATTATTGAAACAAGGGTTCATCACTGGATAGCTCTTATTTTCAGAAAACCAGTTTAACATGTACTTTTTTTTCTGTAACACATACCTATTTCTCTAAAGAAAAAATCGAATATATCAAGTTAAAATCTTGTTCTCCAAAACCATATTCCTTAAAGAGAAGAGGATTTGATTAGTAGCAAAATGGGATTTTATACCTGCAAAAATAGTGCTGGCACTGAAAATGTAATTTCAAGTCCAGTTTTGAAAATAAAACTACAGCTTAAAATAAACTTAGGTGTTGTAATCATCTCTTGTTTTGCCCTCCTCACAAAAAAAAGCAGTGACAGGTTCCTGATGGCTAGGTTTATGCTCCTTGAGAGTAGAAACCCTTTTTATTGTCTCTCTGATTTCTGAAAATTATTATTAACGTGACTTGCACATGGTAAATGCACACTAAATATGTTAAATGAATGACAGTTTCATCTAATGGTTCTTAGTCCTGAACACCGTGGAAACTTGAAAGAGTTCCACAGGTTCTTGGTACAGCATCTTAGAGAGTCTCTGCATCCATACACTGAGGTCTCTGTCAGGATAAGGGAAGCTGCCATGTGTGGCCTGGTTGAGTGTGAGAGCTGCCTACAGACTCCCATAAAAGTTGTTAGAGAAAATGGTTGATAGTGCCTACATAGCAGATTAACTTAGACTGTTTTCATTCAGGCCCACGCATTTTAATAAAGTAGGAAATATGCTTCACAGATAAGGAAAATCAAAGAGGCTCCTTTTTTCTCGAGGAGAGAAATGTCAAAAGGAAGTAAATTTGAAATAACTTTACAGAACTGAAAATTAGCTTTTGATTAAAAATAGCTTTTGGTATGTGACAAGTTTTCACTGAGAATTTTGTAGCGAGTTATGTGCTTTAAGAAATAACCCCCTGGAAACTTGCATCATGGCATAAACACCTTGAATAAACAAGTGCTTAACCAGTGCCTTTAGAGCTGCCTGGGAAACAGCCAGAATACCAGGGCAAGCTGCACTTTGGAACTGGTTTAATTTAGCAGCCTTGCCACTGGCTTAATGTGATCTGCTTTTGGTGGCTTGCTCTTCCCCACTAAGTCATTTTCTGGATTTGTTACACCTAGAATCGTTATGAAATTATAGGCTTGGACTGATCATTAACATATTCTATAAGGCACATGTTACCTTTCAAAGCAGATGAAGTTCTAACCCGAATTCTGGCAAGATTCTCTTCGATCATTTGCTTCCTTTACTTTTACTTTTATTTATGCATAGTTCCCTCCTCCTTGAGTTTCTGTACCGATACAAACCTCTTTTTCCCCCAGCCAGAAAAAAAAAAATATTATTATAGGAAATAATCTTTGTATAACTTTTCCATTGGGGAGTGATTTTTAGTATGTAAATATATCATTGCATATTTTCAGAAATGAAAGACATTCTTAGGAATTTACAGTGTACTTTGTAATAATTTCAGAAGGAAATATTTACAAATGTCAATTCCTAATGTTTTAGTATGGTTTATGTTTCATATGTTGAATTCTTTATCATAAGGAAAGAATTGGAATCTTGTAGGTCAGAAGCAGATACTTATTTTGTGGACTAGTTACATCTGAAAGTTGATTGCTTTGCTAAGCACAAAAATCTAAGGGCTTTAACCCTAATATTAAGGTGGTTACCTACAGCCTTAATTTTTGAAAGATGTATGGTTCCTGCCAGGCGCAGTGGCTCACACCTGTAATGCCAGCACTTTGGGAGGCCCAGGCGGGCGGATCACGAGGTCAGGACAACGAGACCATCCTGGCTAACACGGTGAAGCCCTGTCTCTACTATAAATACAAAAA
>NW_016825275.1:78116-127623 GCF_001698545.2 Rhinopithecus bieti | reverse complement strand
AAAAAAAAAAAAAAAAAAAAAAAAAAAAAAAAAAAAGCCGGGCGTGGTGGCGGGCGCCTGTAGTTCCAGCTACTCCTGAGGCTCAGTCAGGAGAATGGTGTGAACCCGGGAGGCGGAGCTTGCAGTGAACTGAGATCGCACCACTGCACTCCAGCCTGGGCGACAGAGCGAGACTCCGTCTCAAAAAAAAAAAAAAAAAAAAAGGAAGATGTGTAGTTTTAACTCCCAAAACCAATGTTCATTTGATCTGGACATTTAACTGGCTGTTAATAACGTAATGGTGTTGAAACAGAACGTGATTTTTAAGTCTCAACTCTCTACTTTGAGTCTCACCCATCTTATCTTTTGGTAAACAAATAATGGCAACAGTTAACACTTTTTTTTTTTTTTTTTTGCATAAAGCTTATGTATGTTCTAGAAACATAATTTCTTACATTTAAATGATAATATTGACGATCTATTATGCTGTTATGTAAATAAAATCTTTATGCAATTCATACATTTGTTCATAATTTTGGAGTATTTTAAACTACTATTGTACAACGTGATAATGTAGGGAAAAAAATCTTAAGTTGGTCGTTTAAGACTTCAGTGACCTTAAATAGAGCAGATGGATTATAATCAATATTTTTATAATTTGTTTTTTATTTTCTTCCTTCTGTTTATGACTAAATAATACTTTTTAAAATGATGATCTCTTGTTTGGAGTTTTTAAAAAAATTGTATGACAATGGATTGCTCATTTATAATGTGTGTGTTGTCCTTGGAAAACAAGATGACAGTGATACATTTTTAAGAAAATTAAAATAGAGGAAAAGAGAAACCAGAAGAACCATAAAATAAACTATTGTTTATAAAGTATCTAATGCATTCTTTTTAAACTCTACCAACTGTATGTAATTGTTTAATATATACTTGTAAAGATTTTTAGGGCTAAAATTGACATCAGTTCAAAGTTGACTCTTATTACCTTCTTCCTGGTATGAAGACGAGCACATCCCAACTCCTCTTGACCAAGGCAGTGAACAGCCTCTTTTCCAACCCCTGGATCACCAAGCCACAAGTTTGCCTTCAAGGGGTGAGCGTGTATTGTCCCAGGTGGTCTGCTTTTGCCACCTGCATGGCTTCCTGCAGTTATGTCACTTCTTGCAAATGTTCTGAAGACTAGCCCAGGAGTGTCCAGCCTTCAGCCCTGAGCATGTACAGCAAGCAGCAGGAATTGCCACCTGATGCTGATTCTCTGTGCTCTGAAAAGCATGGAGCTCTACTGTCCTTTTAATGCATCGAGTATCATTGCTTTTCTTTTTCTTTTCTGAATTTTGAAATATTTTCTAAAAATCAGATAGCAAAACAACTTTTTTCATATGTAGGCAAACTGAGGAGTTCCAAAGCAAGTGAAATTGGGGGTTTGATGCCCTTTGCCAAGTAGATTTTAGAAATCAAGTCCTCTTCCCCACTCTTGAGGTATAGAGTTTTAGGTTACCTGAAAATCAAAGTATACATCAGTGACCTTCTTTTGGTATACATTGTGTAACATCAGATAGCCTAAGTTCTGATTCCAAGATGGCATTTAGTTGCTATTTGCTTATAAGCAAGTCATTAACCAATCAGTAACAGGGAGACAGTAATTCCTGCCCTATTTGCCTGTGGGGTTGGCGTAAGAATAGAAACACCGAAAATATTAATGTCTTCATCATGCTGGAAAGCTTCATAGGAAAATAATGTGTAGCATAATTTTACAGTTCCTCTTCTAGGATATTTTATCTGTAACCCATTCATAGGTTTAAGAACTTAGAATAACTGAATTAAAATAGTTGAAATTATTAATCATTGTCTCTGCTGAGAGGAAATTTGATGCTTTTGTATATTTTCTGCACAAGGAATTAGGGCAAAAGAATTAATTTCAGTCTTTAATAATTTAAAAAATAAAGTTATGGTAGTTGACATATTGACATGTTTGCCTATGACTGCCTGATTTTAGCACCAAAGCGGAGAGAAAGTCCAAATGTGTTAAGTGAAAGTTTATGTAAAAAAAAATCCAGTGAGCTAGTTATCTTACTCAATGATCTCTTCCGAATTTTTCAGCTACTTTTCAGTGTCTGCATGCTAATAAAATTTCTGATTTTTTTCCTGAAGTTTAATAATAATGCTATGCAGCTTGCATTTCCATTCTGGACCAGTTCCCTTCTCCCTCTCCTTCTGCCTCTCCTCCCATCGAAACTCCTGAATCCACCAACCTACTGAAATGTATTCCTGACAATAATAGATGCACTTTAAGACTTATATACATAATAATTGAAGCATTATGAATGTAAGTGGCTTATTGTAAAGTTCTATCCTTTAGTATAAGATAAGTACATGAAAGAATTCATTACATTTTTAATTTTCCTGTTTGATAGATTTTCCTTATATATATTATAAACCTCCAGAGAAAAGGAACATAAGTAAATTTACAACAAAACACCAACGTTTTATTTCCAGGTTCTCTTATCAACTTTTAAGATTTATTTGAGACAGTATGATCAATGATTTCATTTTGTTCTGCTTATTATTGTAGGAGTATTTACTATAATTTGGAAGTAGTTTATTTTTTAATTTCTTGCTTAATTGAAGAATATCCAATAGATTGTGATAATGAATACAGCGTTTATAGAAAGCAGCACATATCAGCTTACTTAATATAACACTAGGTCAATGAGAAAAGAAGGTAACATAATTAAAGACAAGAAACTCTTAAGAAAACTGAGGACAAAAAGGCTTCTTACCAGGTCACTAGATGCATTTAATCTTTTGAAGCTCTGTACTTTAGGAAAAGTCTGATATTTGGCAAATTTTGATAAACATGGATGACTGTGGAATCTTATAGTATCTGAAGTGGCTTTCATAAGGGTCATTGTGAAGTTTTAGGAGACACCTGCCTATGGCAGATGGGGCAATGATGGCAGTCACTAGGGATATTAACAACAGTCAGCTGTCAGGGCATGTCATCCAGACCATCAACAGCTGGTGGAGTACAGCTTTCTCAATTGCTTTCCATGTTTTGGATACTCATATGCCCATTAATAACAGGTAAAATAGCCAATATAGGTCCACATTTACCCATTGAATGTTACATGTATTCTTCCTTTCTCGTATTATTTCATACAGTCCAGATTTTTTTGGACTCATGACAGCATATTGGCTTTTCTTTCCTTTCAGTTTCATGATTCTTAACCCCAAAGTGCTTTTGCTATGGGAACAGAAGGATAAAGTTGGGTCAAAGCCATTATCTAAAACCACCAGCAGCTCCAGTCCAGATTATGAATACTACCATAGCAATCCTAAGGGGCCCTTTATTGGCCCAGACTGGAGCCAAATTGTAGAAGAGCTGCCCCAATTGGGCTTCAGGTTTAGTTCATGGACATAGTGTCTGAAGAAATTTCCATCAGCATAAATATTCCTTGTTTATGAGCTGCCTGGAACTTTAAACACCTAATCCATTCCCATCAGGAACTCACAACAGTTTCTGTCACGCTCTGAAAATAAACCTAGGGATTCTTAACTGACACATAAACAAAAATCCATCAATATCCTTTTCTTGAGATATAGGTTTTGATTTTACTGTGTTATTTTGTGGTTTTGTTCTATTTTTGTTTAGTGCAGAAAAAATATTTGAAACACAAAGCCTTTCTCTAATGCCATATTTGGGTTTAAATGCTATTTAATATCAAAAAGATTTATCAAAGACAGGTGTGACTCTGCAGGACCATATTAGGAATAGTCATTAATTCCTCTTAAAAGATGAGAAAAAATTCCCTCTCATTTTTAGTAAATACTGAAATACAAAGTAGAAGAATACGGGAAGGGTAGAAAATTTCTTTCTCAGTCATTCTTCCTTGATTCTTGCTTCAATTAACAGAGGGAGAAAACATTTTTGATACTGTAATCTGCATGGCACTTTCTATGAGGAAATTTTTTTTGAAATATTGTAGAATGTGATTTTGTTTTAAAAACCCTTAACTAGTCCAGAGACAATAAAGTAGAAATTTGAAGAAAGCATAGGAGATGACAAAAGTTTTTGGTTTATTTAACCTTTCCAGGATTTGCCCAGCTAGGGGTCTGCTTACAGTTGCATTCAGGGCAGAAAAAAGATCTACTTGGAAAATCAGTAAGATACGAAAATTTTTTTAGATGTGATAATTATTTGGTGGTTTTAAAACATAATGGAACTTGGTGATTTAGTTAAGTGAAATATACAGATTTCCAGTAAATGAGCAGATCAGATTGAAATAGATTAGATTTGAAAACAATTTTGCAACTAGACAAATTGTATTTCTTATTCAATGACATGGATTAATAGATAATTAAATTATGCTAATTGGGTACTTATGCTGGTGGTTCCAGACAAACATGTGGTCACATTTCTTTTTAATGAAGTGTATATTTTAGGCATTACTATTTCAATGTTTATTTGTCATTATGAGTTTTATGTTCACTTGAGGCAGTGTTTAATTTAGGTTAAAACTTTTTTATAATGTGAAATGTATTAATTTATTTCATATTGATACTTAAACCAATAAACCTAAAATACATGATAGTCTATTACATTTTGTCCATTAGTATTTCCATATGCCTTTCTTAACTGCGGAATAAATGAAAATATATTGGTGGGTGTTTTAAAGTTCATTTTGTGACTTGAATGCATTACTAAAGCAGGAAACTGAAGTTTCTTCTTTAATCTGAAATCATATAAAATCTACCAGATTGAACAAGAAAAACTACAATAATGATCACTCTTAATTTATTTCTTTCTTATCCTCTGAAAATATAGCCTATATAGCCTTCCCTTGGGAAGGTCAAAGCAGTCAAATGTTTTTAAATCTGTATAGTTCCTGTAAAGTAAAATATTCTCATGTAATACGTTCTTTAAACAGAGAAAGGAAGACATTGAACGAATAGGGTTACATTGTCAGGATTAAATCTAGCAATAGAACCCAGATATTTTAAGAATATTGGCAAACAGATGGTAGCTGATAGAGCACCTCTGCCCATGGGAGGTTAGTATGCTGCTGTTTCTAGGGATGATAAGGTAGGCACCTGTTGTTGAGAATTTTCCTAACTGGCCTTTATAAACAGAAATCCATAAAGGTCATGGCGACTCCTGGTTGCCCCTAGTGTAACAACCTTCAAATTAATATTGCATGAACATTCTCTATCTCTTATGTAAATAATAGTTACTGTAGCTTGACCTATTTTTCTCTTTCCTTTTTTAATATAGAAAAGAATTTTAAATGGTTTACATTAGTGCTGAGGTTTTGTAATTTTTCTGCTTCAACCCACATTGTTTTCAGATCTAAATGAGTGTGGCCTGAAGCCTCGGCCCTGTAAGCACAGGTGCATGAACACTTATGGCAGCTACAAGTGCTACTGTCTCAACGGATATATGCTCATGCCGGATGGTTCCTGCTCAAGTATGTCAAGAATCTTAACTGTTTTATAAGTGCTTTGGGCTTGTTTCTGTTGTGCTCTGGGAGCTTGCTTTTGTGAAAGTGGCCTCCCGGGTTCTGCTAAACAAGATGTGTGCATGTGTTTATATATGTGCCTGAGGAACTGAAAATCAAAATAAGTGGCACCATTTTCGATGTATAATATTCTTCTCTCATGGGTGCCAATATTAAATTGATTAGGAAATGGTATTTAGATCAAGAATTACAAAACTAAGTATGTTTTCTAATTTTTTTTTAAAACATGCTTACCTCTGTCTTCTATCTGGGCATAGAAGAATAATTCCAGGTTAAAAAAAAAAAGAAAAAAAAGAACACTACTGACTATTTAGGGACTGCTCAGACAGAATCCATCAGGTCTGTTTTGTGATTTTAAATCATTCATAAATACTTTCTTACTTAATTTTATATTTCATTATAAAGGCCTTTAGGCTTTTATAGAATTTTAGACTTTAATAATAGTCTAAGACTTCTAGAAAACAATTTCAAATAAAAAATAAATGAATATGATACCAGAAAAGTAGAATTCATGTATATCTTTATAAGGAAAAAAATGTGTGTTTTCTACCATTTGGATGTATAAGATGGATACATTAGATTTGAAAACAATTTTGTAACTAGACATATTATTGTGTGGAACCACCAGCATAAGTACCCGATTAGCATAATTTAATTATCTATTAATCCATGTCGTTGAATAAGAAATATACATAATATGTCTAATATGCCCTAAAATTCTCTCATTGAATTGCGGTATTCATATGATATCCAACAATTAATGACTTGGTTTTATTTTACTGAATTGTCATTTAACTGAGTTGCATAAGATAAAAATAGTTAGCTAATTTTATTTAACATTGCATAAGTATAGCATGGAACTTTTTGGAATGAAGTGAATACATGTTTAACATTGTGCAACTCAGTGGGAAATCTGCTGTTCCCCTAGAGAAATTTCATGGGCAGTTGAGACAGTTACTTGGATGTTTAGTTAAGAATAGCATTTAGCTTGAGTACTCTGGAGAAATACCTCAATTCTTCACTTTCCTTGGCCACTGGAAAAATTTCCAGATAATCTATGCACAATAGTTTTATATTTGTCTTTTAATGCTTTCTTTCCTTTCCCCTTTTACTTTCTTTAGATGTTTGATAGTTAAGGCCTCTTTGACTTCATTGTTGTTCAGTGTCACTGATTTCAGGACAAGTGAAAAAATATAGCTATTTCCTTTACAGATTTTGTTTTCTACCTGTCTGGGTCAGCCAGTCACTCTCTTTCCAGGTGCCCTGACCTGCTCCATGGCAAATTGTCAGTATGGCTGTGATGTTGTTAAAGGGCAAATACGGTGCCAGTGCCCCTCCCCTGGCCTGCAGCTGGCTCCTGATGGGAGGACCTGTGTAGGTGAGTTGTAAAATCAAGCATCTCTGTCAGCAGCCTCTATAGGATAAAGGGAGAAAGTGAAAGGTGATGGGAGTAAGGAAAAAAAGGCAATTACTTATGTCAGATAATTAGCTGTCTTTCAGAAGATGTCAGATGTCTCAGAAGAGGACATCTCTGTGAATGGATAATGGGAGCCTTATTGTTTTTAAAATGAGAAATAGGAGGATGCCTCAGGCAGAGGGAACCCTATGTGCAAAGGCACTGTAGTTCAGAGAAGCACAATGTTTAGGGGAATGAGAAGAGCTCAGTATTCCTAGAATGTAAGCGGCAAGTGTGAGCAATGAGTGATGAAGCTGAACAGGTAGACAGGGCTAGATTGTATGTGTTGTACTTCCGGCCTCAGATTTTTTTCTGGTGAATTAGGAAGACAGTGTAGGATTGAGAGTCTGGACTCTTCCATATACTAGATATGTAACCTTAGGCAAGAGACTTTGTTTCTTTGAGCTTGCGTCTTCTTATCTTTAAAATGGAAATAACACCACATAGAACTGGCAGGAAGATTGAATGAGATCGTGGATGCAGAGAGTTTAGCACAATACCTAGCATGTAATAATCCTTGAATGAATGGAAGTGTTTGGTGATCAGAGATATTTACTGAGTACTTTCTATACTCCAGACACTGTGCTGAGTGCTAGGATGTATAGCAGTGGACTAAACAGACAAGATTTTGATCCCCACAAAGCTGACATGCTAACAGGGGAGACAGAAGAGAAATAAATACCCCATAAAATTACAGACAATGCCAAGTGTTAACATGAGGTATTGAAAGAAAAACAGAATGTGTCTATTAGCCTTAAGGTAAGACCTGTATCATTAGCCATGTGAAGAAACAGCCAAGCAGCTGAAGAGATTGCAGGGCACTGCGGTGAGAGAGAGGTTGGCCTATGTGAGGTTTTTCAAAGAAGAAGGCCCATGTAGCTCAAGTACGGGGTGTGAGTATGAGGAGTGGTGGCTTGAGATATAATGGGTGAAGTAGGTGAGGGTGATTTGTTGCAGGGCCTTCAAGGACATGGGGGAGGAATGTGGATTTAATTCAAAGTGCAAGTAGAAATAGTTAAAAGGTTTTGAGCATAGTAATGATCTGATTGTATGTTTTAATGGAATCATTTTGACAGTTGGGTTGGAAATGCTTTGGAGGGGATAAGTAACAGCAAAAGAAGCAGTTTTGAGGCTTTTGTAATGGTCTAACCTGGGAGATGGTGGCCTCAAATAGGGTAGTGATGGTGGATTAAGAGAAAAGTAGACAGAATCAAATAATTTTTTTAGAGGTAGAATTAACTGGACTTGATGATTTGGGAGTTAAAGGAAAGAAGGTTGTTTCTAGTTCAAGAATGACTCAAGTTTCTAGTTTAAGCAACTTGGTGGATATAGCTGCAGTATGTGCTAATATATAGGGTACAAGAAAATAATAACTTGGCTTAGAAGGATGAGTTGAAATTTGGATATGTGGAATTTATGTTGCCTATAGGGGCAGCCAGCTGGATACCATTTATGGTGAGCTACTAGATGCCAGGCAACTGTTTGTAGTCAGTTATTTATTTTGAAACCCACTCTGTCTTAACATGCCCTTGCTCTTCCTAAAATGCTATTGACTTATGTTTCTAGATGTTGATGAATGTGCTACAGGAAGAGCCTCCTGCCCTAGGTTTAGGCAATGTGTCAACACTTTTGGGAGCTACATCTGCAAGTGTCATAAAGGCTTCGATCTCATGTATATTGGAGGCAAATACCAATGTCATGGTAATGAAACCCAACCATTGCTTGCTTTGTGTTGTTTCTTCCTAGAGCACTGAAAGATCTTGTAATTGTGGTGATGACTGGAATGTGAGGGGCAGGGAAGAGTACTGGCATTAAGTTGAACAAACCAATAGACATCCAATTCAACCACTGGTAGTTCCCAGTCTGCATGTACTTTATTTCTTCTGTTTATCTGCCAATTTTATGTAGATCAACACATTGCCAAAAAAAAATCATTGTTGAAACTGTATATATTTTTCATGCCATCATATTTATCTCCTAAATAAGCCTCTTTGTTTCCTACTTTCTGATGCAGACATAGACGAATGCTCACTTGGTCAGTATCAGTGCAGCAGCTTTGCTCGATGTTATAACATACATGGGTCCTACAAGTGCAAATGTAAAGAAGGATACCAGGGCGATGGACTGACTTGTGTGTGTGAGTAGTACTTGTCTCTCAGCTTTAAATTCTAGCAGGAAATATAGGATTACACAAAGGCCATCGCTAGGGAAGATAAGGAATAAGATTATCAAAGAAGTATAATCGCCATAATTGGTTATTTTTGTCTGTGATTTCCACAAACAATAAAATCACTTGCTCAGGTACTTGTAAAAACTAAGGACTCAGTAATACACTATAATCTTAAGAGTTTGAATCTCTTCACTGAAATCTCTCAATATTTTCTTTTAGCTAAAAGAAGTTATAGAGTCCTCTCTGAGAATTTACTTTTGTTAAAATCAGAAATACATGTTTGCCATTAGTATTAGATTTTGATGGTGGGATAATCTGAATATATTCTACATTTTTCACTCTGTTTTATGCCTCCTAACTCTACTATTAAAAAAATCATTCCCGGCCAGGCACGGTGGCTCATGCCTGTAATTCTAGCACTTTCGGAGGCCATAGTGGCAGGATTGTTTGAGACTAGGAGTTCAAGACCAGCCTGGGCAACATAACGAGACCCATCTCTACAAAAATAAATTTAAAAATTAGCCAGGTGCAGTGCGCATACCTGTAGTCCCAGCTACTCAGGAGGCTGAGGTAATAGGATCACTTGAGCCTGGGATCTTAAGACTGCCATGAGCCCAGTGAACTGTGACCATGCCACTGCACTCCAGCTTGGGCAAGAGAGCGAGACCCTGTCTCAAAAGAAAAAAAAAAAAAAAGTCATTCCCTTATTTATTTCCTCTACATTCAGAACTGTTTTGCTTTTAAATGTTTTAAAAGTTTTATTTGGAGTAGTGGTTATGTAGTAGATAAACATGAAAAAGCCCAAAAGTCATAATTTAACATACATTTCATGTGACAGAAGATAATTTTTTAAATTTCCTGAGTAAAATATTTACTGAAAACCATGGTGCATAAAATCATGGGGATTAAAGGGTTTTTAAAGAGTCATGTAGTCATTCCCAGTCTGGAGTATATCATTCCAGGCAGATTAAATATTGGTTCTTTTGGTGAAGATTATCAAGGAAAAGATGCCACAGATGATCTTTGCAACCTCTGAAAATGTCTTTTAAAAGCAGTTGTATCTATCAGTAAAGGGGAAGAAAACCGACTATAAAACAATATGTAGAACATTTACTCAAACTGTATTTATGCGAATTGAATTTATATAAAGTGTGGATAAGAAAAGTATTTGTCTTTAGACAATTCTAAACACACTTTTATAATATACATGTAGCATAGGGATACAGCATAGATTCTAACTATGCATTTCTTATATTAAAAAATTTAGAATGTCTCTGCATTTTAAAAATTCTCATTAGTTGTTGTCTGTTTCCACTGCACAAATATTTAAAACGTTTTTATGTTGCAAATAATACATATTCTTTATGGAAACACACCAATATATTTGTTACATACATGCAAAGGATGAATATATGTACATATATGAATACGTATGTATGTGTTTTATATACACACACACACACATATATTTGTTATTTGGAAAATAGTATGACTTACAGTAGGTAATATTCTGAATTTGAAAAATGATACTAGTTGTCATGAGATGTTTTTATGTGTCTGTCAGTATAATGCTTCACTCTTTAGGGAGGAATGGTTACATACTAATTTAAGTCTTTGACTCTTTCAGATATCCCAAAAGTTATGATTGAACCTTCGGGTCCAATTCATGTACCAAAGGGAAATGGTACCATTTTAAAGGGTGACGGAGGATATAATAATAGGATTCCTGATGTTGGAAGTACTTGGTGGCCTCCGAAGACAACATATATTCCTCCTATCATTACCAACAGGCCTACTTCTAAGCCGACAACAAGACCTACACCAAAGCCAACACCACTTCCTACACCACCACCACCTCTGCCAACAGAGCTCAGAACACCTCTACCAGCTACAACCCCAGAAAGGCCAACCACCAGACTGACAACTATAGCACCAGCTGCCAGTACACCTCCAGGAGGGATTACAGTTGACAACAGGGTACAGATAGATCCTCAGAAACCCAGAGGAGATGTGTTCAGTAAGTCTAATAAATGTTAGCACATTTTCAGTAGGCTCATTTATAATGACTTTTCAACCACAGGCCATGCCTTGAATAAGAATGAAACTTGTATAAAGAACTAGTTATGTAAAGTCATATGTCCCTATTGACAAATATTATAAAGAGCTGCATAAAGAGTCAGTCTAATTGGGCAAGTAAAAATGTATGTAGCAACGGAAAGAATATCACAAAGTCATATGGTAGATGACAGCTCTTAGCCAGTATGGGAATTCTGACATAGTTAGATTTACTTGAAAACTCTCAGAGGTGGGGAACTTAACTGTATTCCATGCTGTGTTACTTTTAATCTAACCCTTCATTCATTCAGTCAGTGAACATTTTTGAATGTCTTTAGAGTCCTTGACATTTTTGAATGTCAAGGAGGCCTTGTCTTAGCCATTGGGTTTATGTAAAGATGAAACAGAAAAGGTCACAGTCTGGTGGGAAAGATGGTTACTCAGAAGATAACAGTGGTAATATGTTAGTGAAAGAGATCTGTGTAGGACACTATGGGAGGAGAATGAAGGGATACCTCATCAGTCTTTGGGTAGGCAATATTCAGGGAGGGCTTCCCAAGTGAAATGGGGTGAAGTGGATGAGGAAAGGGAGATATTATAGTTAATGGGGACAGCCCAACAAATGCAAAGAAGTAGAAAGCAGTGTAACAGGCAGTAGACTGCCAGTAAATTGGAGGGTCATGTCAGGGACAGATGAGAGAAGCTGGACAGCTACCCCTTGGATTGCTGTAAACTGGTAGTTAGACCTACACTGGGGTTGGATTAGATCAAAGGCTCCCAGATTCTTAGCAGGTGACTAGGTAAAGGGTAGCACCACCAATGGAGATAGAGGATTCAGGAAGAGAAGCGAGTTTTGAAGGAGGAAAAGGTTAATTTATTACCAGACCAAAATTTGCATTTTATAACTTTCATCTGTTCCTCATATTTATCTGTTTGTCCTGTGTCACTTCGCTTATTCTTAGTTACCTTTGCATTCACTCTGCCTGTCTCCTCCTTTATACATTACCAGTTTATTTTGTTCCTTTTTTCATTCCTCCATGATGAAGCTAAAGTTTGTGCCTTTTATATTAATACCTTTATAACTTTTTATCAGGTGATAAAATACTCACATTTATTATTATTTAAAGGGGAAAATTAAGCTGGTGTGGCAGCTCACACCTATAATCCCAGCACTTTGGGAGACTGAGGAGGACCAATTGGTTAAGCCTGAGAGGTTGAGGCTGCAGTAAGCTGTGACTGTGCCACTGCACTGCAGCCTGGGTGACAGAGTGGGACACTGTCTCAAGAAAATGAATAAATAAATACTAAATAAAGGGGATATTAGAGCTGAATTTTGCTTGTATGTGACTCTCAATTAAATTTTCTCTTCTGGGTAATTGTCCATTTAAAGAAAGATCGAGATTCTCTAATTCTGATATAGTCATGTATGTTTTGGATAATCAATATAATTTTTAGGGGAATTAGATGGTAGTTCTCAAAATACACATTTTATATGTGCATAACTATTTTCTGAAATTTATATTTTGTAATTTTCTCCTCGCCCCTCTCTGCATCTCAGATATTGTCTTTTCTCCCTATTACTCTCCTTTTTAAATTCTCATCTCATTGTGATCATACAATGGGATTTTTATTTATGAGTGCTTAAGTAATTATGGTATTTATGTTATTTTGCTGCCTTAGGATAACAAGGGAATTTGGCTATTTAATGTAAGATGATTTGCTAAATATTTTTTTCATTATGATGAAAGAATACGTCTTTCTGAGAATTTAAAAAAATACTTCCTCTTTTCAAAATGTTTCTCTTTATTTCCAGTATTCCTCTCTATGCCAATACATAAAAATGACATTGAAGTTCACCAATAAAATTTAGTGCAATAAAATTGGGGAAATACAGAGTTCCAATGATGTTTGGGAGCATTCATTATAAGAGAGTGTGATCTTAAAGACATGCTCTGGGAAAGGATTGCCTTGATCAAATGCCAAGGCTGTTGCATGCCACAGATAGCATTGCTGCCTTTAGAAACTCCTGCCAAAAATTAAATTCCACTCTCATTTCATCTTCAGCAATAGCTGCTAATTAAGTCTAGCATGTGTGAGAATGCTTTAGATGCTTTTTGACTTGCTGTCTCGTGGTTATAGCGTATATTCTAAAAAAGGCAAGGGCGCTAAGTTTTTAATTCAGGACAAATAACCAGTGTCTATTCACTGTGAAAACAGAAAGGAACCTTAGCACTATTGCAGTTCAACACCATTTCTTTACTGAACATTTTCTTCACTTCTGGCATAAATTCTTAAACCATCCTTATTCTCCACAGGTCTGAGAACAGAATTTAGCTCACCTCATCTCATAAATATTTAGGTGATGTGAATTATGGCCACTATTTGACAGTCTCCTTCAAATAGCCCTCTGCTTTAATTGTGTTTTTCTTTACATTGAAAGATACTTTTAAATTATAATTTTTAATTGACATAATAATATATTTATGGGGTATGAAAGATTTCTTGTAATGGAAGAGGTTGTGAAAGAGAGCTTTTCCTTATAATGTATGTGCGTTGTCGCCCTGATAAAAGACTGTAAAGATATTCTAAAAGAAAATCAAGGAAGAAAAACATTACAACAAGAACACATCTTCAGCCCAGACCTCTCCCCCAAACTCTAGACCTGTATATCAGCTGACTGCTTAACTTATCTAGCTGGATGAAAATAGACGTCTCAAACTCAACATGTATAGAATTGTTCCTCTTCTTCCCTTAAACATGCTCTACTCTCAGCCTTTCCTATCCCAGGTAATGGGACCTCCATCACCTGTTGCTAAGGTCTGATAATGTGGATTCATCCTTAATTACTCTTTTCATACATACATCCAATATGTAAGGAAATCCTTTTAGCTCTACCTTCAAATTATATTTAAGTATGACCATTTCTCACCAACTCCAATGCTACTACCCTGGCCCAAGTCATCTCTCCCCTGGAGTACAGGTCCAAAATCCTTTATCCAAATGACTTGTGGAATACAGCATTTTTTAGATTTCAGAAAATCAATAAGGTACATATACTATATAGTACACACTGAAGTAGTGAAACATACTGATTTTCTCTAGTGTTTTACTGTGAACATACCAATGTTAAAGAAAGGAAAATGATATTAACTCAGAGGTGATGTCTCACAGCATATATTTACTAGCTTGCACAAATTTTTTAATGTTAGCAAGATTTAAGGCAAATGTTTTATTTATATTTTAATTGGATCCTATGATGATTATTAAAGACAAAAAGTAGCTATCTCTAGAAAGTATAAATTGAGCTCTTGGCAAATGTGACCAAAATCAGAAATCAGATTTTTTAATAAAGTTACATATACATTTGTCTAGAGTTACAATTAAAAGTATTGTGCTCATAGTCAGTCTGTGATCTGTGGCATATTATTATATCTTCCTACGCCTTAAAACAATGTTTCCTGTAAGTATAAACAAAGTACCATTGACACTGGAAGTTTTGTCCATTTGCTACTTCCAAAAGAAAGGGGTACAAAACAGAAAAGTTATTTAAACTTTAAGTAGTTGGTTAGATGTGGTAGTTATAATAGACTTTTGGTATTTTAATATGGGGCCTAAAAATTTTCATCTAAACCAACATTAATTATCTAAGTGTGATATCCTTATGAGGTCTTTGTTAAATCCTCCCAATTATATCCAGCATCTCCAAAGGTGACTGAGGTCCCTTCTAATAACTCATCCCACCATTGGAGTAGTCATCCTTATATTTAACCTAAATTTATGAAACTACAGTTTATGCCTTTTTAATATTGTCAGATACTCAAGATTAATGGACACAGTTGTTCATTGTCCCCAGCTCCCATACTACATGTACTCAAAGACACTTTCAGGAAATGACTCACTCTTTCTTCACTGGGCCCAGTAATTTATATTTTATTAATCTTTTCTTAGAAATGCTGTTTTTCAACCCACTTAACAATCTTTTTGGCTGGTCCTTTGAACATTATTTTCCAAATCTGTCACAAATGATGGCGTCAAAGATACATGATAGTCAAATCTGACCCAATACTGATCACGGGGGGGTGTCTTTTAACATGGTTTGTAATCTAAATCATTTCTCTTTGTTGCAAAGTAGAGATTTATGGGAGCTATTTAATCTCCAGATGTTTTTTTCCTCAGATGGTCACATAGTGGGCATGCAAAAATATTTGTTGAACGGAATGAAATGGAATTTTATATTGGATTTAGTTTTTTTCATTCTAAGTAATCCTTCACATGCTTAACTAGCTACATTTTACTTGTTGGTTCTGATATTCCTTCCCCAAATAATCAAAGTTAATTCAGATTATGGGTTTTTTCTTGTCTTGATACAGCTTAATATAGCCATTGAAAATAAACAATCTCTGGAAAATTCTAAGTCTAATATACTTCTAAATTTTAAGCATGACACTGAGAAATAGTGAAAAGCATAGAAAAGGAATATGAAAATAGCATTGAAACATTTGGAATTGACGGGTTTTAACACTACTAAAGATAGAATATACTGAATCAGAAAACCTAGTCTTGATTTTCACCTCTATTTATGAGGTACATGACTTTGCTCTAGTATGAGTATTTATGAGGTACATGTCTTTGGAAGAGTTACTGTGCTTTCCACCTCAATTTTTTCTCTGTAAAATGGAGGGAATATTCCTAGCTTTCCCTTTCTCATAGAGTAGCTTCAAAGATCAGAGATAAGGGATCTAGTGTTTGTGAATTCTGAGTTACTATGAAATGTAAAGGATTACTGTGTTTTGTTTATCACTGTAAATAACCTCGATGGGGAGAACTTAATATGTGATTAAGGTTGCAACTTTTTATGTGTGATATGAAATATTAAACACATTTTTAAAATAATTCTTTTTGAGACAGGGTCTCACTCTGTCACCCAGGCTGCTGCAGCTTCAGTCTCTCAGGCTTAAGCGATCCTCCTGCCTCAGCCTCCCAAGTAGCTGGGTGGCTATTTATTTTTATTTTTTGTGGATATGAGGTCTTACTATGTTGCCCAGGCTGGTCTCCAACTCCTGAGCTCAA
This sequence comes from Rhinopithecus bieti, assembly GCF_001698545.2. NCBI lineage: Eukaryota > Metazoa > Chordata > Mammalia > Primates > Cercopithecidae > Rhinopithecus > Rhinopithecus bieti. The sequence goes on along the minus strand of NW_016825275.1, from coordinate 111,371 downwards.
AGAATCCTCCCACCTTGGCCTCCCAAGTGCTGGGATTCTAGGCATGAACCACTGCACCCAGCCTAAAAACAATTTTAGCTTGAGGGACCCTAGGATTTTTTAGGTTATATGACTAGAAATATAATAAGATGTATTTCTTATTATACAGGGCTAATCCAGTAGACATGATTTGAGCAACACTAAAGTTATCTGATATAGCATAAAATTCTTGTTCTTTTATTAATGAGACAGAATTGTGCTTCTCAAAGTGTGTTTTATAGAGCATTATTTCTCTAAAATATTACGCAATTGTATGCGTTAAAAACTTCTAAGGTCAAATACGTTTAAGAAATCCTAGGTTTAGCTAAGTTAAATAGGTTTGTTAACTGTAAGACTTCTCAATACTCTAATGTGCTAACAGTATTGTAAATCTCTAAGAGAGGCATATAATGTATCTTTTCCCAAGTTGTTTTAACCATGGGATTATTTGAGTCTTGGGATTAGAGTTTACTGGAATCAACTTTATGTCAGTCTGGGCTAAACTAGGAAGTATGAGAACCACACTCCACAAAACCCAGTATCCCTCACCAATTATGGCTCTCATTGCCTGTTTTTTGAGACTAATGGATTGACCTTGGATTTAGGAATGAGGGTTGGGGAGAGCGGAAAGGTGCTGCACAGACTTAGCCTGGAAAGCAGCCGTAAGTGGTGGTATGCCTGTATGGACACCATAGGTTTGCTGCAGGGGATTGTTAAAAAGCCACTTTGCAAAGACAAAACTCTGGTTTCAGAGGGGTAGGAGCTATCCCAGAGCAAAGAAATTTTTAAAAGTTTTCTGCAGAACCCAAACTAAAGGAAGTTAGGGGGACATGCTTTCTGGTCTAGCAATATATAATGAAATATTTTACAACTATTAACCATAATGTTTTTTGGAAAATATTTAATAATTTTATAAAACACCCATGTTACAAAAATGTTACCTGAAAAGTACAAAACTGTACTTGCCATTTGACTCCAATTAGATATAAAATATATGTCTGCATATGTCTGGATGTATATAAAAGTCTGTAAGAAAAAAGACCAAAATAGTAACCATGAATATATCCAGTTTATGATATTTTGGGTGATTTTCATTGTCTTTTTGTTGACTTTATGCAGTAATTTTTAAACTGTCCAACTGCACTATCATTGATAACAGTAATTCATTATAGCAATAATTCCTTCAGAGAGGGGGCAGAGTAATAGAACCCTGCTCTTCTCAGCAGGAAAGTGAGGATTCTGATTCTTAATCATGTTTATTTTATTTTGGACATACTGATTTTTAAAAATTCATTGAATGTTTTATTAACTTCTATTTTTAACCTTTCAGATTTTCCTTTACAATTGATTGTGATAGTTATGTCCAATTTTAGCTAGGAAATTTGTATTACTAGAAGGAATATAACATAACTTGGACCAGGAAACAGATTTTTTTTTGCCCCAGTGTTGTCAGAAGCCCATTTTAACTAAAATAACATACGATGTTTATTAACTAAAATAACATAGGATGCTTATCTTAAGATGTAGATTCCTAATCCTTATGACACATTTACTAAATCAGACTTACTAAGGAAAGTATCTCTCAGTCTTTATCTTTATTTATTTATTACTTATTTATTTATTTTTCTGAGACACAGGCTTGCTCTGTCACCCAGGCTGGAGTGCAGTGGCATGATCTTGGCTCACTGCAACCTAAGTGATTATTGCGCCTCAGCCTCCTGAGTAGCTGGGATTACAGGCATGCGCCACCACACCCAGCTATATATATATATATTTGTAATTTTCATAGAGACAGGGATTCACATCTGAGTAGAAACACTTGGTCCCCAACACTCAACTTTTTATTCAACCAGCCGTGACCTGGGTGTGAACATGACAGACCCAGCAGGGTTCCAACGCCTGACAACCTGCACCTGTCAGGAAGAGCCCCTTCCTTTCCTGCTCCCCCTGCAACACTTGGTTATTTTAATAGAGACAGGGTTTCACCATGTTGCCCAGGCTGGTCTCGAACTTCTGGCCTCAAGAGATCCGCCTGCCTCAGCCACCCAAAGTACTGGGATTACAGGCGTGAGGCACTACGTCTGGCTGTTCTCAGTCTTTAATGTGTATACAAATTACAAGGGGATCTCGTTAAAATGAAGACTGACTCAATGTGTCTGGAGTAGGACCTGAGACTCTGCATTTCTAACAAACACAGGTAATGTTTCTGATCTGCAGTCCCCACTTTGGATAGCAGGGTTCTTTCTAAAGCATAACGCCAGCTCCAACCCAGCAGAACCATATTCTGGATGGAATCAGAACTAGCCAAATGTAGGATTTAAAATATAGCATTTGTGCCTAGGTATGTGTCCACCTGACTCATGTAAAATAAAGAGAAAAGGCGTTAATAGAAGCCAGATTATAGAACATAATGTTATTAATATGTATCAGGTGCTTTTATGAGTGGCCATATCAGAGAACCAGCCTCACTGTTGCGGTTATTACACAACATGAGAATGTGCTGCAATTCCAAGTACCAAGCAGTAAGAAGAAAATTGTTTTCTTTTACTGATTGCTGCATGTTGTCCTGAGGCTTTTCCCCTCATCTCTCTTCTACAGATTTTACCGAGTCTGTGGCTAGTTCATTCACATTGTTCTTGGTCATGGAAATATTATGGTCTTTCTGATTCTGTGTAGTGATAAGTAAAAAGATTGTTTCTGCTGAGGGGTGAAAAGGTCTTCAAACTAGTTTGCTTTCTTGTAAACAGTAAGACCTGTAGAGACCCTGAGAAGGTGCCTGATATCTCCTTGAAAATTAAATTTCTGCTAGTGTTTTGAAGGAGCGAATTGTCACTTCTCACAGGTTAGGATCTGGTGCTGTGAATTCTGAAAGTTTGCAAGATTTTTTATTTATATTTTGATTAGATCCTATAGTAGCTAGTAAAGAAAATATCATTCTCTCCAAAAAGTATAAATTGAGCCCTCAGTGATTGTGACCAAAGTCAGAAATCAGATTTTTTTTTTTAAGTTACATGCACATCTGTCAATAGAGTTATAATTACAAGTATTGTGCTCATTGCCAGTCTGTAATTTGGGGCATATCACTAAATTTTCCTGTGCGTTTGTTTTCTCATCTGCAAGTCAGGGATAGTAATAGTATCTACCTCATTGGGCTATTGTGAAAGTTAGATGCAAGGGTATCTTTAAAACTTTTACTGTAGCGCTTGGCACATAATAATAATTTAATACATATTAGCTATTACTGCTGCTATTGAAGTTGAATTCATTTATATAGTAATGATAACATTTCCTACTTAATTCATAAAAAGACAGCCTATGCTGTTTTCTAGTTCTGAGTTTATATGTTTCTCATGCTTTTTATTATGGTTCATTACAATTTTAATGTTATTTTTAACTAACTAGATCCTTTTTTGAAACAAATTGAAACAATTTTGAAACAAATTGGTTTGCAAGTGTGAGCTGTTAGGTGCACGGAGAAAATGAAAATAGAAACTTGCTATTTTATTCTAAGCTTATTACCAAATACTTAGAATACTGTGTTTTATTCAGGTGTTTATAGTATCATTAGACAGTTGTGATTTTAAAATAGAGACTGCATCATCTCAACTTCTTTACTGTGAAAATAATAACAATAGCCTTTGCAGAGATGCATCTGTCTAGATGGGAAATTTACATGGTGGATCTGATGAGTGCATCCAGCCTGGGCAGCAGAGTGAGACTCTGTCTCCAAAAAATAAAATAAAATAAATAAAATAATAAAATAAAATAGAATGTAGTTTCCTTCCCCAGAAAGTCTGATTTAGTAAATGTGCCATAAGGATTTAGAAATCTACATCATAAATAAACATTCTATGTTATTTTAGTTCAGACCCTATTTTAGTTCAGACTTTCTATGGGATAAAAACTTCCATTCTTTCTTTAAATAGATTCTTTCGGCTTGAGCGCATTTACACCTGTCCCCAACAGCTGGTGGGCTTCTGCTCACCCTAGACGGTGTTCATGCTGCACTCAGTCCAAGCAGCCCTTATCCGAGAGTCTACTTACTACTGGCATTCTGGTGCAAAGGACTCATTCTTGGCAGAGCCTAACCTTCATGGTAACCTTTGGCTTAGAAGAGAGGAGAAGGGGAGGCCGAGGCAGGTGGATCACTAGGTCAGGAGTCCAAAACCAGCCTGGCCAACATGGTGAAACCCTATCTCTACTAAAAATACAAAAATTAGCCAGGCGTGGTGGTGTGCACCTGGAATCCCAGCTACTCAGGAGGCTGAGACAGGAGAATTGCTTGAACCTGGGAGGCAGAGATTGTAGTGAGCCGAGATTGTGCCTCTGCACTCCAGCCTGGACGACAGAGCAAGACTCTGTCTCAAAAGAAAAAAAATTATCCTGTCTCCAGGCAGTGCCTCTGTGTCTTTCTAAAACTTTATTAAAGATTCATACAATACGTGAAGAAGAAATAGGTATGTCACAAAATTGGGCTTATTGTTGATTAGCTATGTCTGTGTTCCACCTTTCACCAGAGATTTATTTTTATTTATTTATTTATTTATTTATTTTGCCAATTTTGCTCTTTACTCTCAGCCCAAAGGTGTCTGTGAAACTTTGTAGATTCTTCCTATGGGATGAAAGCTTTGACAAACAAGGTCTTATTTCTGTGAGTCCAACAACCCTTTTCTTTTGGCTTATAATGAATAGATGGCTAAAACTTTTCTCTAACATGGTTAAAGAAATTTCAGAAACTGATTTCCAGCCCTTTTATTTGCTTTTCTCTCTGATCACTTAAAATTACGATGCATATGTCCTGCATCTGGGGAGAGAATAGAGGGAAAGAGAGATAGGGAGAGGAGGAGAGACCATCTCATAAAACCCTTGTCATTCATCCCCACCCTCCAATCTGTGTCTCCAAAAGTCTCTAGGTTTTGCCACTGGAAACAGCCTTCAGAATATTAGAATAATTACATATGTACTATTCTCTTCAATGAACTAAACTCCTAAGCATAGAAGTAATTTAAGACAGTGTTATCTTTAATCATTTAGTCCAGCAACAGATGCCAGAACTGGCCTGGGTAATGCCATAGGAACCACCTTGTTTCCTATGAAACATAAAGAGAATTTGCAAACCTACCTTTACTGAATAATGCTTACATTTCACTATAGTTACTCTTGGCAAGAAGTTGAGCAGTGGGAGGTGTATATGATAATATTTACATTTACTTCTCTGTGCTTACTCTTAATGTTTTCTGGGTAAAAATATAAAATTGACTATTTGGGAAACCTCATTTGTGAACACAGGTTATATATGATCACATCCCTGGGGAAAACACATATGTAGTAGAAAGTGCCTCGCAAGCATTTCTTACAAGAACTTTCCTGTTCCTTTTTGTGGCTGATTTTACCCCTGACTCCAGGACCCAGTAGCCATTAGAAAGTACTCTGCTCCTCAGCCCAGTCCAACCATGCCTTTATCCAGCTGTCACTTGCTTCAGTACCTGTACATTCCCTTTCTTTTAGTTTATGCAGAAGGCTGTAAGAAGCAACAGTCAAGACATATCTTTTGGTGAGTAAAACATGGACCAATGGTAGAAAGATTCTGGGGACATTTTCTAAAAATATATGAACATTCATAGTTGATGTTAATTTTAGTCATAATTTCCCTGTGACACCCACTCTCACCTTCTTCCTGTTCATTCTCCAAACTACTACCAGAATGGTCATTTCAGCATGCAAACCTGTTCTTGGCACTCCTCTGTTAAAATCCTTCAGAAGCTGCCAGTTTCCACCAGGATAATGTCCAAAATATTTACAAGGCTTTAAAAGCTCCTGCACACTCTGCCTCTATCTCCAGTTCCATTTGATGCCCTTCCTCCTGCACCCTGCCTCCCTCCCCCTGTAAGGTCTACAGTGATTCTGGTGTTTCAATCCCTGCTCTTTTCATTCTCCAGAGCCACAGCTCATAGTACTTCTTATGTCATAGAGAAAGCATCACTTCTCAGAGATTTTCACGACGTGTATCCTCCCCAGCCTGGCTTAGCCAGTCCCTAACACCCCACTCCCATACTCACGTAGCATCCTCTACCTCTTTAAGACACACATTACCTGGGGAAATTGTTAAAAATCTGCCTTCACTTCTAGAATGTAGACCCCATGAAGGCAAGAGTATGCCCAATGCTTTATAACACGCTCTTAGCCCATGCTTTGTATAACTGATGCTCAGTTTCTTGGTTGATTGCATAAATGAGTGGATGGAATAGAAGGAGGCAGGATGCATGGACAGATGGTGGAGGAATTGTATTGCTAGCACTTCTCTGATTCTTTTTTAGTTTCTAAATTTATACCATTCTAAGAATTAATAGTGCAACTACAGAGAATAGTAGGTATGCATTTGTTTTTATAAAACACATATATTGTGTATTTAAGTTGAATATTAGCCAAAGTATGAAGCAGGGAAATAATAATTAGAAAAATCATGTACCAGTGTCCATCCTGGTTGTAGTCCATTTTTGGGCAAGGCTAGTCATTCATTTTAATTAGCATTTTCTGCATTGATCAAAATAGCTCCCTTGAATCAAAGAAAATGTTTGAATTTCACAAACATATTTCAATTTCATAGCCTTGCATTCAGCAACTATCAAGTCTATTCTGAGTTCTCTTTGAATACTTAGAATTGCCAAAATACAAATAACAGACATATAATTGCTATTTATATGTGATCTAACAGAACCCTCTTTTATTTAGATGTTTTAGTTAAGTTTTTTATTCATATTTATATTTTTTCTTTTACAAACAATCCTAAAACACAGAATTACAAAAAAAGGTGAACCAACACAAATGGAAAAAAAAAATGCATTTCTAATTCTTAGATTACCACTATTAGCATATTGGCATATTGGTGTATTTATCCCTCTTTCTTCTAGTCCTTTTTTTTGGTTTGTTTTTCTTGTACATGATTGTGATAATAACATAATACTGCTTGAGTGATTTGTTCTGCTACTTATTTCACTTAATCTTTTCACATAAACTCTAAAGTGTATCAGGGAGTGGGTAGTGTTTCTTCTCTTGACACTTCAGTGCGATGCTCTTAGTAATCCCATACTGGTATGTGTAAGGAAGGAAAATTAGTTAAATAATTTTGTATAGTTATAGAGTAGAGCACACAAAATTGTAAGAACCAATAGCTTCTGAGCACTTCTGGTTTCTAAATTCCTTGGAATGTTTCCCAGTGGATTGTAATGAAGGTATACAGGATTATCTGCTGCTAAATTAAATAGTTCTTGGAAACCAAGTACATATAATATTAATAAACCATCTGACATTTTACAAGTTGTTACATGACTAATGCTTTGTGTTGCCATCTTCTAACTGTATGATCTAATCTCTTCCTTTCTCTTCAACCTCATCCCATGCTGCTTTCTTTATTTCTCAACATCCTCCAGCCGTTGTGAACTCCTTTCTCTCAATTTTCCAAGCACTTTCTTTGTACCTTGTACTTTGGCCTCCCTCTTCCCCAACCGCAGTGCTATGCTTTTTGCTTGGAAAGTTTCATTCTTCCCTTTTCAGTTTAAATTGTGCTTCCTCAGAGAGGACCTCTTGATCTCCCTTTTTATAAAACAGGCTCCGGGAGCCAGGAAACCTTTACATCAAGACTTGATTTGCCATTTGATAGTCCTTCATCTGGAAGGAAAAAAAGGGGGGGTGGAGCTTGAAAAACTGTCATAACGTCCCTGGAATATGGTACTTTAAGAGTTGAGCCCATTCCATTTTGGAGATGATTTATATAAGTTACAACAAAAGAAGGAGACAAAAACATGATTGTTCTATTGAGTTTTCATAACTTTCTGTCACAAGAAAGAAAGCATGCTTGCCTACAATTTTGTAGCATTTCTAGTAAATAAAAGAGGCACTCCCCCTCTCAGAGCACCAAATAAGGAAAGTGTAATTTATGTCATTGCTGTCAGTCATCTGGGCTATAAAAAAGAGAGTGGGGTTGCCTCATCCCCTGGGCACCCACAGTCAGCTGTGTCCCTAGAGCTTCTCTTCTGTCTTTGCTGCCCAGCTGGGTATATTGTGAGTATGGATTGTAAGAGGGGAAGGGACTTCACTGTTTTAACGTTTGAAACAAAAAGGAAAAAACTCAGAAGTAGTAAGCTAAAAACAACTTGTGCAAATATTATGGGATTATTACTTAATTTTAAGAATTTTGCTAAAACAATAGGAACATCATTGAAAAAAGAACCCCTTTGAGTGATGATGGTTTCATAGTGTTCTACATCTCCTACTCCCTGCCTTATAAAAATAAAGCTAATTAATTGAAGTTCTGGCAAAGAGAAGGGAGTATTCCTTGGCCTTTAACCAAGAATTCCCCTCACCACCATGAACATTCCCACGCATTTCCCCACAAGTTACTCTCCATGATGTCTTCCTTCCTAAAGCTTATCAAAATCTCAAATTACAGCACTCGTTTATCTCCATATTTAAAGTCTGCTTCTCCCATTAGAATTCAAGCCACGTAAGATCCAGACCCTCAGTCTTGTCTATCCCATTCACCCTGTCTCCTTAGTGCCCGCCACAGTGGTTGGCATCTGCTTAGCCATCAAATATACACTGATTGAATAAATAAATCAATGATTTAAAGAAATCAATTATTTTTTTAAAGTAGATTCTTACGCTTTGTTCCACTTGTGTCCTTTGAATAAAAGTGTTGAAATACTACATGGCTTTCTAACAGGATATTTGTATTCACTTAGTAAACAGTTATTGAGTGCCTGCCACCAAGTCAAGCCCTGGAAATGCCACCCAAATAAGACATGATTGATGCCCTCCAGGACCTAAGAGACTAGCAGAGGGACAGACACATATGTGTAAATAGCTGCAATTCTTTATGAAATTGTGTAATAGGGGCTTATAAGCATGAACTCTTGAGGTATATGAGGGAAGAATTTGATTCTGCCTGGGGCATGAAAATTTCTGCAGAGGCAGTGATATTTATGCTGGGCCTTGAAGGAAGAGATTTTTGGCAGGTTAATTAGCAGAAAATAGAGCGTGGGGTCTGAGACATGAAAATGAATGGCATGTTTGGACAGCATTGTGTATTTTGGTGGGGTAGATTGTAAACTCTGCCCCAAGAAGTTTGAATTTGATCTTAAAGGAGCCAGGGAAACTGTTTAAGGAAGGGAGGCCATGGTAGGAAATGTATATTAGAGTGCAACAATGTGCAGAGTTCATTGGGGATGGGGAGTAGATGCTGTGATTAGAAACCAAACCATTCACTTCCATCATAGGTATTTGCAGTTAAAACAACCTTAATTTAAAGATCATAATAATGTATCTTTCGTAGAGATGAACTTTAGAATTTCATAGAGATGAATAGTTGGCTGGAAATTGATTGCTCTATTAAAATGTATTTTCCAAATAAAGACTTTTACGTTATTTTGTTGAATTTTAGAAACTTTTGAAAATCATTTTTTAAAAATGTTCCCAGATCAATGTTGCAGTATAAATCGCTGCAGAATGAAATTCGTGACTCTTCATGTGAGATATAATTAAATATTTTGGATTCATCCAAATGAATAAAATGACTATGTCTTTTCCTCCTGCCCTTGTTAAAGGTAATGCCTCTTTATCAATACCTCAAACACACACACACAAAAAAAAAACTCAAAACTTTTCTCTTGCAGTTCCACGGCAACCTTCAAATGACTTGTTTGAAATATTTGAAATAGAAAGAGGAGTCAGTGCAGACGATGAAGCAAAGGATGATCCAGGTGACACTTACACTCTTAGTGCCATCATAATGACATTTTATTGTTTCTCTCCATGAAAATAAGTTTTAAATGTAGATTGTTTGGACCATTTGGGAAAATTATACCTGTTTTCTTTAACAACTCGGATTTCCTTTGTAGTTAAATCATCATTTTCTTTTTAAAAAATATATTTAAGTAGTACTTAAATTTTAAAAAAGGAAATCATATTTTATAAGTGATGACGTAACATGGTTATAATTTGGCAACATTTGTGTGTTCTGTTTTTACAGATGATGCACTATTGTGCTGAGAAAGGATTAATGTACTTTCCCTTTGGTCTCGTGGAAAGAAGCTCTGGTTATATGGATAGGAGAGAACACATGTTGTCTAGATACTCCTAGTTCATAGATTCATTTGTTGTTTTTGATTTTCTTGTAGGTGTTCTGGTACACAGTTGTAATTTTGACCATGGACTTTGTGGATGGATCAGGGAGAAAGACAATGATTTGCACTGGGAACCAATCAGGGACCCAGCAGGTAAAACCATTTCATTTAACGTTTTCTGGTACACATTTCAATACTATCTGAAGACTCCACTGCTGCTAATCAAGTCTACTTAAAGCATCTCTGTGTTTATTTAATAAAGATGGTCAAAATGGACCATGCCCAGCATTTATACTTCATTTCTTTGAGAGAGTTAAATTTATTAACTCTACTAGCACTATATTATGGGAGACAAGTAGTTAATTTAAAAGGTCAGCTAATTTCTCTCAAAAAGCTTGATAAATAAAATATTTAGATTAATTCTTGAAAATAATTCTCAAGTTATTTGTAGCACCCATTCCCAGGAATAAAAATAATATAGTGGTATATAAGCTATAGTAATAGGTAGTCCCCAGTTGTTTTTTCTTTGTTTTTTTTTTTTTTTTTTTTTTTTTTTTTTTTTTTTTTTTTTTTTTTGTTTTTTTTTAAGATTTGAGTGGTAGTGGAAGAACACAGTGGAAATTTCTATAAAGTTGCGATTATCCCTCTGAAAAAATTTCACTCTAACTTGGATGCTGAAGGAAATGGTTACAAATCACCACCACTCATTTTATAACTAAAGGTAGATTTAGACATAGTTCCTTCGAAATCAACAGAGTTTTAAATTGCACAATTCCTATTAATCTAAAGTTTAGTACTCATAAGACATCTTTCCTTCTGGATTCAAGATAGCTTTTCTCCCTCAGTAGTTAAATCTTTTTTTTTTTGAGACGGAGTCTTGCTCTGTTGCCCAGGCTGGAGTGCAGTGGTGCGATCTCAGCTCGGCTCACTGCAACCTCTGCCTCCTGGGTTCAATCAATTCTCCTGTGTTCAATCAATTCTCCTGCCTCAGCCTCCCAAGTAGCTGGGACTACAGGCATGTGCCACCATGCCCGGCTAATTTTTTGTAATTTTTAGTAGAGACGGGGTTTCACCATGTTAGCTAGGATGGTCTCGATCTCCTGACCTTGTGATCTGCCCGCCTCGGCCTCCTAAAGTGCTGGGATTACAGGTGTGAGCCACCACGTCCGGCCAGTAGTTAAATTTTTTATGGATAAGGCCTACTTAATGGAAGGGTGAGGAGTTTGGTTTCATTTTTTTTTTCCTTTTTATACTCCTGATTCTAGATTTTAAGAAGAAAGATACAAAATGTGAAGGAAAAGCATGTTATTTCATTTATTTTAAAAGCCTAGTTCTTCAGAAAACCACACACCACATTTTCTCACTCCCAGGTGGGAACTGAACAATGAGAACACTTGGACACAGGAACGGGAACGTCACACAGTGGGGCCTGTCGTGGGATTGGGGGAGGGGGGAGGGATAGCATTAGGAGATATACCTAATGTAAAGACGAGTTAATGGGTGCAGCACACCAACATGGTACATGTATACATATGTAACAAACCTGCACATTGTGCACATGTACCCTAGAACTTAAAGTATAATAAAAATAAAGAAATAAGAAAAAAATCAATTGAAAAGCAAGCAGATTTTAAATTTTGAACTAATTAAAATAATGGAAAGTGTCTGTTTTGTGATGTATATTACTATGAATAAAATCACAGTATTTTCTAAGCAATTTCCCCCCACAAAATAAATAAATAAAAGCCTAGTTCTTCAGTACCATACCAGGTAAGAGCACCAAACACAAAAAATTAACTTCAGAGAACTCATGATTATCTTAAACCAGCTCTTCTCAAACTTCATTGTGAATGCAGAGCAGCTGAGGGCCTCATTAAAATGCAGATTTTCATGCATTTCTAGCAGGCTCCCTGAAGATCTCTATGGTGGTCCTCAACGCACATTCTGAGTAACAAGGTATTAAAAAATTAGTCCAAAAATATATTCATTATATCCTCTAAGGTTGAAATGGAGATATACTTAAAAATTAAAATGTGAAGTAATTTCCTAAATATAAGAATATTCAATAGGTTCAAATTGGTTCATACATTTCTTTTAGTTGTAAAAGTATCATTTAGTGCCTCACACACAGTACTCTAAGTCATTCTTGCATTACTGTCTTACTCATTTAAAGTTAACTCTGAGCAGGACAGCATTATCATTAATGTCACAGATTCTGTGAATAAGAGAGAAACTAACATATCTACGTGTGTGTGTGTGTGTGTGTGTGTGTGTGTGTGTGTGTGTGTATAAACAAGTAATATTGTCTTTATTTCGCAAAGGAAATATTGACACCCAGAGAAGTTATCTGTTTCCTAAGGCCACAGAGCTAGAGAGTGGTGGAATTAAGTCCAAACCACTGTGTACTACTCACGCAGGCTCCTAGACAGTTCAATACTCAGAACATCTGCAGCATTATTGTGTTTTTGACTGTACCACAAGCTAGCCTCAGTAGGTGTGCATGTGGTAGTGTGCACAATCTGATTAGCAGATCACAGACCTGTAGATTAGACTGACTGACCACTGACCTTAAACTGACTGACCACTGACCTGGAGTAGTTTGCTACAGAAGGAGGGATCTTTGGCAGTCATGTATGATAGAATGGTGAATAATATTTATGGTCATAATGAATGATTCCTTCAAGTAAGGTACATTGGGGAGAGTAATTCATGCTAAACTCAGGAGAATTCACTGCACTTCTATGTAAATAATCTATGTAAAATCTTGATTTTTAGAATTTAAACACTGTATTTTAGAACTAATTTAGTCCTTTTCAACATTTTAAATTATTCATTATATTTGTAAATGTTTAAATTTGTTGTGACCCAATCTCCCTTTCCCTCTGATGGAAAAATGAGAAGTGGGTTAGAAATTAGAATGGTAGACAAAGAAATTTGAAAATGGTTATAGGACTGTGTTAGTACAGAACAAATTGAAAGGAAGAGATGGCTGCTTGAGTGATTGGATAACCCGTGATGATTGGCTATGGTCCCTGGAGGATGCTTTTCTAGAATTGGTCCAAGTTTTTACCAAGAACTTAGACAAATAGGACATTGAACTTAAATATTGAAGATAAACTGACCAAACTACAGTTGACTCAAATCTGGAGAGGAAAGTGACTATGTATGCTGACACAGCCAGCATTAGAAAGATGAATGGGTCACAATTAAGAAGGTAAAATGTAATAGGGTTGAGTCTGAGTTATGGCTCATAGTCTAGAAACCAGTCACACACTTGAGTGAGGGGAAAGACCTGAAATATCACTAAGTGTAAAAGATTTTAGAGTTTTAGTGTGTAATGAAATCAATCTAAGCGAACCTTGTGATGTTGCTGCCAGAAATATGGACCATCTCTATAGAAATATGGTATGTTTCAAGAATGAAAAATCCACTCTGGTTAAGTGGTGAATCTACTTTTAAGAATTTTTTTTTTCTAATATGAGAAGAATAGAGTTGGTCACTTAGAAGAGGATGACCCACATGGAAAGGTATCTCCAAGCTTGTGAAAAACAGACAAAGGAACCATGACGTTTAGCCTAGAGAAGAAATGATGCAGCAGGGTTCCTTTTCGAATAATTGACTAGGGTTAGAGTTGTTCTCTGTGACCAAAAGGGGAGGAGAATAGGATTGATGGGTAAAAAATACAGGGAGATTCATTTTGGCTCAGTCTCATCTAAAAAGAGAACAGGCTGACATGGGAAGGAGTGAGTTACCTGTTGGTGGAAGCATTTGACTGGGTGACATATGGCAAGATATTGTTAAAAGGTTTGAGCATCAAATAAGAGTTGGATTAGAAAACCTCTAAACCATCTCTGAGAGCCTGATTCAATACGGAATGTGGAAATAGTCCCAAGAAATTCAGTGAGCAGGGTTCTAGCTTGGAAAGAAGGATGGGAAGACCAAAAGATGGCAGAGAGTTGGAAGGTAGGACTGCATATATGAGGATGGAAATTGCAGAATATATTTTTAGAATATGTTGAGAGAATTATAACCCAGCACTGATGGGAAAATACTAATAAAGCTCACCTTTTAATGGCTTTTTCTTCTAGGAAATTCAGGCAGATGGAGTGTGTGTGTGTGTGTGAGAGAGAGAGTGTGTGTGTGTGTGTATCACATGTGAAGGCCAGAGAAGAATATAAGAAAATCAGCTAGATATGGTGGCTCACCCCTGTAATCCCAGCACTTTGGGAGGCTGAGGCGGGCGGATCACCTGAGGTCAGGATTTCGAGACCAGCCTGACCAACATAGTGACACCCCATCTCTACTAAAAATACAAAAATTAGCTGGGCGTGGTGGCAGGCACCTGTAGTCCCAGCTACTTGGTAGGCTGAGGCAGGAGAATCTCTTGAGCCTGGGAGGCAGAGGTTGCAGTGAGCCAAGATCACACCACTGTACTCCAGCCTGGGCGACAGAGCAAGACTCCGTCAAAATAAATAAATAAATAAATAAATAAATAAATAAATAAATAAATAAATTCTGTGTATTATTCTAATTACCAAGCTAATTGTTTACCTATGTCTATCTAGATTATACCAGTTATAAAAGAATATATGTTTGGATATCCAATTATGGATGATTTTAATGCTGTGCAGTTCTAATCCAAGATCTAGATTTGTAAATATTCTTATATGTTAATATTTCCAAGAAAACTCTCAAAACTCACACCCTTAAGAAACAGCTGCAAAATAAGTGCAATTTACTAGCTGCCTTTCATGGTGCTATTAGGTTTTATTACATTCAGTCACAGTGAGATGTGAAATTAACAGTGCCTCTAAGAAATGCAAAATTGTGCTGTTGACAGACATGGTGATATGCCGCAGGTATGTAGCTGTGGCCCTGGGGACACACCCTTCTCCTGTGTGTGTCAAAGCTAGAACTAAGCCCCTTTTCCTGGAACCTTGATCTCTAGAGAACAAGGATTAAGGGCAACTGACTCAGCACCCTGTCTGCCACTGATAGCTACAAGGAATTTGCTTACATATGTATCAAGTATGCCAGCATGTACATACAAGTATGTCTATTTCAGCATTAAAACATTATTTTAAAATATACATAAATGTAAAATAAATCAACAATATCAGTGAAAGCTTTCTACCATCCTTGACTCCTATTCACCACCTGGCAAGATGCAGCCAGTTTCTTGATTATGTTCCCAGAGAGATATTTTTGGATGCAATGGCATTCTCTTCTGTGCCTTGCCTTTGTCACTTACTGATATTATCGCAAGAGTCAACAGGAACAACATGGACTTTGAAGCCAGAATACCTGGTCTGGAACCCAGCACCACCACATACTAGCTTTGACCTTGAGCAAGTTACTTAAACAGGGATAATCAGTACTATACACTAAACATATATAAGGCATTTCAAGCAGTGCCTCGTCCAGAGTTACCGCTAAAATAGTATTAGCCATTGTGGTTGAAGCATGTCCTCTATCAGCACATACAGAACACCCTCACTCTTATTTATGGCTGGCTGCTATTCCATTACTCATCAGATGTACCACAATGTATTTAGCCAGCCCTCCACAAAGGAACATAAGTTGTTTCAAGACTTTAGGTAGTTCAGACAATAGTGCAGTGAAAAACCCTGTACATTCATTATTTAATATATGTTAGACTGTATCTATAAATTCCTAAATGTGGCATTGCTATGTCAAAAGAGAATTTTTATTTAGAATTTTGATAGATTTTATTAAATTGCCCTTTATAAAGGTTGTAGCAATTTACACTTCTGCCTACAATATTTGAAAACCATCCCCAACATATATTATAAAAGTATTTTCAAAATCTTTGCCAATCTTATAGGTTAAAAGGGATCTCTTTTAATTGTACTTTACATTTCTTTTATTGTGAAAAGTTGATCACTTTTCATATATTTGTCATTTTTTCTGTGATGTTCTTTATTTTATTTAATATTTTATTGATATATGAAAATTTTCTATACAAAAGAAAAATTATCCTTTTTTAATGTGTTACAAATATTTAAAACATTTTGTTTGTCTATTTCATGGTATTTTTTATCTTAACATGCAAATTTGGAAACTTAAATATTCTTCAGTAAGAAATTGGCTAAATGGTTATTGGCATACTTGCAGCAATTCAAAGTGTATTTGCTACCATAGAAAAATGGTTATACAAGAAGCAACTTACAACACTGCAAACATAGTATTCCTTTTTTTAAAAAAAGTTCATATTCATGTGCATTTGTGTGAATGTATTACATAAGAAAAGTTCAGAAGTCAAAACCTTCACAAATACCTCTAGATTTTGTAAATTGAAAATTTAAAGGCACCAACCACTACAGAATTAAAAATAAATAAATTACCGTTTTATAACCCAACTTTCTGGTCAAGTTTTGCAGCATCTATTATTTACCCTCCCTCCCCAAAATTCTTTAGATGTTGTGATACTGTAAACTGAATGAATGTTTAATATAATCGTATATTTATCACCAGAATTATGAAATCAGAAGTGAACATTTTAATAGGTAACTTGCTTGACACTGAATCAATTTTTCCCTTAGTTAATGTTCCAACTTGTGTCATTTCCTTTGTTACAAAGGGAACGAATTCTTCAAAAAAAAGCAGAAGCAAAACCTGGTGCCCACAGAGTAGCTCTATAGAGGAAGAACAATCATAACCTCATTTATCATGTTGTAAATTTTAGAGTTTTAAATACATATGCAAAGAATACCTTGGTGTGTTAGGTTGTCTTGTTTGCAGGTAACATCTGGCAGAATAGTATCAGTGTACATTCCACAGGGACTTAATCCTTGTTTTCTTGAAACTTGCAGGTTAACTATAATAACCTTATATCTTAGTCTTAACTAGAGTACCTGTGATGATTCAAAAGCTGACTTATAGTGAGACTTTTAAAATCCATGTAAATATTTTGGCCCAAAATATGTTTGGATTAGTTTGTGGAGGAAGGGGACAAGGGAAGTGGGAGAAAGATTCTTAAGACATTATGTATTTTTACTGATTCAAGTATGTGAATCAAGGATCTGTTTCCTTGCAGTTTTTTGCTGTATCCTTGGAACATCATTCGTTGATTCAAACATCCTTAAACACCTGCTACCTGTTAGCAGGGTAACACAGAGGTTTGGGGAAAACTTTGGTTCAGACTTTAAGTTGTTCACAACCTGCTGGGGAGCCGTTAGCACAGAGGCTGGCACATAGTAAGTGCACAGAAATCACCTATGACCTGTAGAGCTCAGATGGTACTTGTTAGAGAAGACACTGGAATAAAAAGATATACCAAATTTTATCAGGTCTTGTATAAATTAAGCATAAGAAAGAGATAATAGTTTATCTGTTAACTGAAAACTAAATGGGATTTCTACCAAAATAGATACACATGTTCAACATTCCAACCATTTTCTATGGAAAACCAGTGTTGAAACATACAGTGTGTTTTCAGTTGACTGAGATAAAACAGCCTGAGGGAATGTCATTTGTACATGGATCAAGCTTCAAAATACTGGCAACTTTCTCTCTCTGGAGAAGCAGCACCCCCCCACTTCACTGCTGCTTAACCATTTTTTAAAATGCAGTTTCCTTAACAGCAGAGGGAAGAAAACTGTGTAGTCCTAGGGATCTTAGAACATCATCAAAGTGGTATATCTACAGTGAAAGTTTTTACTAATATTTGTGTTCATGTATATATAATAGGACATATTTATAGAATAGATATGATATAGATTTGTTTTACTATAAAAATGTTTTAAACGGCTTACCTCCAAATAAAATTGATGCTCCAGGAAGACATGGAGGGTTTCCTGAATACGTCTGTATCTTCCTGCTGTTAGGTTTACACCAGTGTGAGAAGCACTGCCAACTCTGATTTTTTTTTTTTTTTAAAGAACCTTTACATTTAGAAATTTTTTTTAAGTTGGGGGAGGAGAGAATAAGCAGATATAGGGCCCTTTAAATCACCCTCTGCTTTACTGTCTGGAGTTAATTATCCATCAGAAAATTCTCCCTGGAAATTTAGGGTCAGTTTTACCAAACCACCAAGCCAGATAGGCAGGAGTATTGGATAACATAATCATAAATTGGTGAGGGTCAGAAGGTGGTGAATGTGTATATGCTGTTGTATGCCTATATGTCTGATCATATTCAATGGGAAATATTCATAGTGTTTGGATTACTAATTATTGTGTGTCTCTGACATTACTTCTACTTTCCATGAGCAAAGTAAGTGAATGTTTTCTATAAACACATACCGTAGAACTTCAGGCATACAAATAAGTCATATTTTTCTTCTTCAAAAATCTGGAATTCTTTACCAAGAAAACAAAGAAAACTAAAACTCCTGTCCATGCTGCTTGTTCTAGAAAGGGATATTGGCACATACACACAGCCCTGCTTTTCCCATTCCAGGTGGACAGTATCTGACAGTGTCAGCAGCCAAAGCCCCAGGGGGAAAAGCTGCACGCTTGGTGCTACCTCTCGGCCGCCTCATGCATTCAGGGGACCTGTGCCTATCGTTCAGGCACAAGGTGACGGGGTTGCACTCTGGCACACTCCAGGTGTTTGTGAGAAAACACAGTGCCCACGGAGCAGCCCTGTGGGGAAGAAATGGTGGCCACGGCTGGAGGCAGACACAGATCACCTTGCGAGGGGCTGACATCAAGAGCGTAAGTAGATCCACAAAGGAGGCGGGACTTGGGATGTTTTCCTTTCATAGGAGAACTCTGGAATCTGAATTGGAAGAAGCCTTGCTCTGTAAATTCAGGCTCAGACAAAGGTTTGGGTTTTTTTCTGGGCCTGATGACTCCATTCAGTGTCTCTTTCTGAAATCCCTTTCTGCTTCTTCATCCTTCTTCATTGCAACCTGTGATCACCACTTCTCCATAACCCTGGTAAAGATCCATTTTTTTTTTAATGGAAAAAAAAAATCTAGGAATAGAAATTTTTTTTTTGTTTTTTTGTTTTTTTAAGTTGATCAACAGAAACTTCCAAGGGTGGCGTGGTGAGCTTAATTGTTCCTGCTTTCCCTTTCCTTTTAATTCCTTATATTTCAAACTTTTACTACCACAAATAACCCAGGAGATGGTTCTTTTTTCTTTTTTGAAATGTTTCTTTCAAGTTCAACTTTTTTTCTTTGTTTCAGAGATCACAGTTAAGCAGCATAGGGTGGGAACTCAGAACTACAATTGGAAAGCACTACTCTATTCAGGACAGGATGTGGGAAGTGCTTTGATGGAATATATAAATTTGATCTTAAGTAATCAAGACATAGGTAGCAAGAAAATGGTCTACGGCATCCCAGCAAAATCATGAATGCATTTGGGAAAATGTCATCTTTATGCTGGTGCTTATGAAACTTGCTGTTGGGAGATACCTATGCCTATATATAGGTATAGTTTATAAGAAACTATTTTAGAAAGAAAAGATAGATTCCATTAACACAGTTTTTACCAGAGTACTTGGATTTTGTTTAATTCTTGTATTTTTTTCTTAAAACTTTTCTCAGTATTTTTATTGTTTAGAGAAATAAAACAAGATAATCATTTTAAATCATAGCACTCAGGTTTTCTCTTGTTTTATAAGGAGCAAGGATGCTCTATAGAAAATATAATGTAAGAACAATAAAAATTTTTGGTTTTTACATAGGTAAAACAACAGTATGGTTGGATCATGGTGTTTGATTCTATTCCACTTTCAGTAAGAAAGCTATGTTAACCAAAAAAGAACTAAGAAACATCTAAGATAGGCTGCATGATTATGATCTTTCAGACCTTTGGCTCCTAATATCTGTTCCTTTATATTCTATCACACTCTTCTTCTAACTCTGGTAATCCTTGACAAGTGTCCACTTTATAAACAATCCTAAATCGAACTGGTGTATAGCTTAGAATGGCTTTTTAAAGAGTAATTGATTCTGAGTAATGTGGTCTGATGAACAGTTTGATGATTTCAGTTTCTACTGAAAACTTCAGTGATATTGGCAACTATATTCTGTTTTTTTCCTCCTGTAAAATAAGTTTAAAATTGATTTGGGGGAAGGTTTGCCTTTATTTTTGCTTAATAAGGAGGCATTAGGAAGGGGCAGAGGAGGCTTGACTGGTATGTGCGTTCTCTCCCTAGGTCATCTTCAAAGGTGAAAAAAGGCGTGGTCACACTGGGGAGATTGGATTGGATGATGTGAGCTTGAAAAAAGGCCACTGCTCTGAGGAACGCTAACAACTCCAGAACCAGCAATGAACTCCTATGTTGCTCCATCCTCTTTTTCCAATTATTATCTTCTCTCCTCTTCTCCCTTTTGTCAGGCCTAGGAGAAGAGTGGGTCAGTGGGTCAGGAGGAAGTCTATTTGGTGACCCAGGTTTTGCTGGCCTGCTTTTGTGCAATCCCAATGAACAGTGACACCCTCCTTGAAATACAGGGGCATCATAGACACATCAAAGCCATCTGTAGGTGTTGCCTTCCATCCTATGTCTCTTTCAGGAAGGCCTTCAGCATGCATGACCCATACCATCCTCCATCCTGATTACAAGGTGCTCCTTGTAGCAAATTATGGGAGTGAGTTACGGGAGCAGTTTTTAAACGAAATCTTTGCAAATGGCCATGATGTTATCTGTTCGGTGTTGTACCATGAGTAGTATTGACTTCCCTTGAGATACGATGTACAATGTGCTTGTGAAATTGACTTACCCTCTTCACTTAAGTTAGTTCTGGCCTGACCTGAACTCTGACTTTTACTGCCATTCACTTTATAAAATAAGGGTGTGTGATATATCAAGATACATTTATTTTTATCTGTTTTTTTTTCTGTTAAAGACAATTATATAGAGTGGGCACATAATCCCTCATTAGTAGTATTGTGTTTTGTGTAAATGTGCTATTGATATTAAGTATTTATGTGTTCCAAATATTTTCAGACTCTAGTTGCAAGGTAAAGGGCAGCTTGTGATCTCAAGTTAAAAAATACATGGTGAAATGTCATCCAGTTCCATGACCTTATATTGGCAGCAGTAGGAAATTGGCAGAAGTGTTGGGTTGTGGTAGCGGAGTGATGATTTTTTTTTTTTTTTAATGGCCTTGAGTTTGATCCCTGCAAAGGATAAGAAACCTTTAGGAAGACAAGAAACTGCAGTTAATACATAAAACTCTCACTATTCCAAGTTACACTTTAAAACCACAGCTTTTACCATCATAACATGGCTCTCTCTGGTAATATGTAGGAAGCTTTATAAAAGTTTTGGTTGATTCAGAAAAAGGATCCTGTGTATTAAAGCAGGGTGAGAGGAAGCATAGGGAAAACTCCATTGGAACAGATTTTCACACAACATTTGAAATAGATGAAAGTTTAGGCAGTTGTAGTTCATGCCTTCTGTTGCTCATGTGCTATGTCAGGATGGGATAGGAAGCAAGTCCCATGCTCAGAGGCATGGGATGTGTTGGAATGGGATTCACACACACTGGAGGAGCAGGGCAAGTTGGAATTGTAAGATCCATGAACCCCCAACTGTATTTCCTCCCTGCATATTTTTACCTATATATTGAAAACAATGTACCTTTTAAAGGCATTATTCCTGAGGTTTTTCTTAATTTCTTATTAAGTAATCAAAATATTTTCTGCTGTTTTTGCCAGGAATCACAAAGATGATTAAAGGGTTGGTAAAAAAGATCTATGATGAAAAATTAAAGGAACTGGGATGATTCAGCCTAGAGAAGAGAAGACTGAGGGGCAAACCATTGATGGTTTTCAAGTATATGAAGGGTTGGCACAGAGAGGATGGTGACCAGCTGTTCTCCATATGCACTAAGAATAGAACAAGAGGAAACGGGCTTAGACTAGAGTATAAGGGAGCATTTCTTGGCGGGGGCCATTGTTAAATTAGAATACTTCATAAAAAAAGAAGCATGAAAATCTCAGTATCTCTCTCTCTCTTTCCTTCTCTTTCTAAAAGATTAGATAAAAATTTATCTATTTAAGATGGTTAAAGATGTTCTTACCCCAAGATAAAGTAACAAATTATAGAATTTCCCAAAAGATGTTTTGATCCTACTAGTAGTATGCAATGAAAATCTTTAGAACTAAGTAATCTGGACAAGGCTTAATTTAGGCATTTCCCTCTTGACCTCCTAATGGAGAGGAATTAAAAGGCAAAGAGCCCACCAAATGCTGAGCTCACTAAAATGTCTCTCCCTTATGGCAATCCTAGCAGTATTGAAGAAAAAAGGAAACTATTTATTCCAAATGACAGTATGATGGACAGATATTTTAGTATCTCGGTAATGTCCTAGTGTGGTAGTAGTTTTAAATGTTTCTTCATGGTAAAGGTGTAAACCTTTCATTTGTTCAATGAATGATGTTTCAGATTTTTTTTTTTTTTTTTAAGAGATTCTTCAAGGAACACAGTTCAGAGAGATTTTCATCTGGTGCATTCTCTCTGCTTCGTGTGTGACAAGTTATCTTGGCTGCTGAGAAAGAGTGCCCTGCCCCACACTGGCAGACCTTTCCTTCACCTCATCAGTATGATTCAGTTTCCCTTACCAATTGGACTCTCCCAGGTTCCACAGAACAGTAATATTTTTTGAACAATAGGTACAATAAAAGGTCTTTTGTCATTTAACCTGGTAAAGGCAGGGCTGGAGGGGGGAAAATAAGTCATTAAGCCTTTGAGTAACGGCAGAATATATGGCTGTAGATCCATTTTTAATGATTCATTTCCTTTATGGTCATATAACTGCACAACTGAAGGTGAAAGGGGAAAAGAAAATTTTACTTTTCGATGCCAATGATGCATTGCACTAAACTGATGGAAGAAGTTATCCAAAGTACTGTATAACATCTTGTTTATTATTTAATGTTTTCTAAAGTAAAAAATGTTAGTGGTTTTCCAAATGGCCAAATAAAAACAATTCTTTGTAAATAAAACCACTGTTGTCTATTCTTGTTTTTTGAGTTTTGTTTTTATTGACTTGGAAAAAAGCATTGAGGTAGTTAAATGATATTTTACAAAAGTCATAGTAGAATCCCTTTTACTGTTTGGATGGTGGGAACAAAGACATTACCTGCGGTATTACACTTTCTAGGTTATAAAACATGAGACACTTTTTTTTTTTTTTTAATCAGCATGAACAGGTAAAGAGATCGGAAGATCACTAAAACCCATGCCATGCCATGCCATGCCTTAGTAAACTGCTTTAGTTATGTTTTATTATCATTTCGTTGTAAACGTTTGCTTTAAATTCTTTTTTTGTTTGTTTGAGACAAGGTCTCACTCTGTCTCCCAGGTTGCAGTGCAGTGGTGCGATCATAGCTCACTGCAGCCCCAAATTCCTGGGCTCAAGCAATCCTCTGGTCTCAGCCTCCCAAGTAACTGGGACTACAGGCACATGCCACCACACCTGGCTAATTTTTTATATTTAATTTTTTTTTTTTTTTTTTTTTTTTTTTTTTTTTTTTTTTTTTTTTTTTTTTTTTTTTTGGTTAGAGACGGTCTTGTTATGTTGCCCAGGCTGATCTTCAACTCCCAGCCTCAAGCTATCCTCCCACCTCACCTTCCCAAGGTGCTTGGGATTACAGGTGTGTGCTACTGTGCACAGGTGCTTTCAATTCTATTATAGAAAGGCAGATTAAGCTATAAGTAAATATACAAATATGTGAATTGTAAGTGAAGTCTTTTTTTTACTAGTAATTTTGTTAATTTATAACACTTTACTCATACTCCAATAACCTTTCCTGATGGAGAAAACAACTACAACAAGGAGAATTTTTAAAATTATACAAGAATAAAAATTAGTCCTCATGAAGAATTATAGAGAATATACTCAATAGTTTCTCTCTTTCCAATATGCAGAGAACTCTTAGCTGGGGACAAAATCTTGGATAAATACATAATTCAAGCAAAAAGTGAGGAATAACTTATCTCAGAGATCCTTCATAATCATCCCTCAGAGATCTGAGAAGGTTCAGGTTTTCTTAGCATGTTAATTAAGAAGTTAAACCTCTTCTGAAACCTATTTGAGGTTGTGGGTTGGAAGGAGCAGATAACGATGAGATTCGATTCCAGGGTGTAGTTCATTGATTTAGCAGATTTTCAAATACCGATGTGTAAGGGAGGGGAGGGGGCCTCTAGGGTCCGACAGTGGGAGATTTTCCCTTTAATGATTCAATCTCAGGAGGGAGGTGGGCATTTATTAAAGTCATATAAACACAAAATTGCTGTTCTGAATAAACAGGTGGTGTTTTGAAGGTTCTGGAAGCGTGGTGGATTTCAAGAGTCTTACCCACTGCTTTTCATTTTAATGTGCATGGGAAGCACCTGGAATCTTGTTAAAATGCAGCTTTTGATTTAATGGATCTGGAGTAGGGTTTGAGATGCTGCATTTCTAACCAGTTCCCAGGTGATGCCTATGCTGCTTGTCCTGGTTCCACGATTTGAGTGATAAGGCCTGAATGGTAAGTGTACTGAGGGGGATTAGGGCCTTCATCTTCATTAACATTCGCGGCTGAAAGGCCTGAGGGCCCATAGTTGAAAGATCTGGATCGTAAAAATTTACAAAGTCCCAGTGTATTTTTCTTCTTTCAAAAAACTTCTTTTCTGAGCATGGAATATTTACACTTGCCCACCTGGTGCAGAACATTGCTTTTTAAACAAATGGCAGGGCCTTCGGAATAAGGAAGTTATAATTGAGGACACTTAAATATAAGTGAGGCAGTGATCCAGGAAGCACGTCTTTTAAAAGACAAAGGGACATTCATGAGTTGGAGAGCATTGCTTTTCAGGGCTCCAGGACTCAGAAACTTGAAAGCAATCTGAAATTCCAGTAGAGGTGAGTTCTAATTTGATTTTTCTGGGATTAATTCATTAAAAGCTAAAAACCGAGCCCTCACTCATAACCTGATCATGTAATTTCGAGGAGTATAGATGACCGACCCTGGAGGCTCTGTTCTGTTGTTTCACACATATCTTCATTTTCTAGACCAAGCCCCACTCTGGTGTTCGGGATCTGCTTGCAGACACTTGTGATTTGTGGGGTCATCCAAAGCAGTTTTCTCACCTGCAGGCAGTTTTCACCCTCAGGGGACATTTGGTAATGCACATTTTTGGTTGTCACAACGCAGGGGTGCTATTGGTATCTAGTGTTTAGATATGTTTCCAAACATCTCATAAAGCACAGGACAACTCCACACAATTAAGAATAATCTGGCCTTGAATAATAATACAGTGATTGAAATCAATGATTTCCAAAGAGTAGTCCCCAAACTAGCTGCCTCAGTACTGGAAACATGTTAGAAATGCAAATTCTTGGCCTCCATGTCCATCCAACAGCATCAGAAACTTGAGGTGGAGCCCCCACAATCTGTATATAACAAGTTCTCCAGGTGACTTTGATGTGCTTTAGTTTAAGATTCTTTCCTTATTAATGTTTTCTGTTTTTCATCATCTATCTAGAAAGAGTGAGACCAATTTTCCAGTGCCTTGCTACCACTGCTATTTCACTCCCTAACTCTGAACTTTAACATCACTGCTCTACCAAAATTACTGTTTTGAAGGCTGCTTATTAACTTGTATAATTGTGTATAAGTTCCAGTGTTTAATCCACATGTATCATTACATAAGCAGCATTTGGCAGTGATGAGCGCATCTGATATTCCTTGATATCCTCTTCTCCCTTGGCTTCCTTAAGCCACATTCCCACATTTCCAACTGTTTACTGGAAAGGTCCAAGGAGATGCCATAAAGGAGCTCCAAACAATATTAATTACAGCTTATTAATCTCCCCGTCTTTCTCCCCGAAGCCTGCTTGCCCTTACTAATTCCTTCGTTCCTTTGAATAAAAGCACTAACATCAATTTTGTTAATCTTTGAAATTTGTCACTGGTTTTCTATTTTTCTTTTATTTTTATTTCTTCAAATCGTTGACAAATTCTAACAGTTCTGCCTCTGAAATAGTTTTCCCCAGCCCACCAACCAAAATGCAAAATACAGGACAACATTTTTTAAATCTTAAAGTTAAGAGAATGGATTTTTCCCTGATGATTTAATTCACCAGGTGTTTTAAATTATTGGTCAATAGCTCTGCTCTCCTGCCTGTTTCTTGCAGTATTATTCACCATAGCCAAGATAAGGAATCAACCTAAATTAACAACAGATGAATGGGTAAGGAAACTGCTGTACACACACACACAATAGAGTACTATTCAGTCATTAAAAAGAATGAAATGGTGTCATTCATGGCAGCAGGGATAAGCATGGTGGACTTACGTTAAAATAGGTACAGAAAGATAAATATCACATATTCTCACTAATGAGAAAACTGAGCTCATGGAAAGAGTAGAATTGTTCATATTAGAAGCTGGGAAATAAGAAGACGTTGGTTAACAGATACAAAATTATAGCTAGACAGGAAGAATGGGTTCTAGCATCCTATAGCACTGCAGGGCAAACATAGTTAATAATTTATTGTATATATTCAAAAAGCTAGAGGAGAGGTTCCCAACACAAAGAAATAAGAAATGTTTGATGTGATGGATAGCCTAAATATCCTGATTTGATCATTACACACTGCATACATATATCAAAATATCACTCCCATACTGCGTAGTATGTATAATTATAACATGTCACCTAAAATTAATAGGGGAAAAAATAGCACTGCTGCATTCCCTCTCATGAAGTAGTCTTACTTCTTTTGCATCCAGAAGTCATAGAGCAAGCTTGTCAATCTGCCTGTGGCCCAGGATGGCTTTGAATGCAGCCAATACTAATTCATAAACTTTCTTAAAACATTGAGTCTTTTGTGATTTTTTTTTTTTTAGCTCATCAGCTATCATTAGAGTTAGTGTATTTTATGTGTGGCCTAAAACAGTTTCTTCCAATGTGGCCCAGGGAAGCCAAATGTCTGTGGCCTTGGACAGCCCTGCCACAGATGTAGAGCAGAAGTTATGTATGTATTTTCATATGTATTTTTGTAAACTCCTTCAAATCTATTATTAAATAATTTTTAAAAGAAAAAAATTTGGTTATTGCAAGGTTGAATTCACTGTCAAATTATCTGAAGAGCAGACAAGTAGCAGAGAGCAGAAAACTTGACATATTTAGTAATAAATTCAAAAATATCCATTTTCTTTTTTAAAGAAAGCAAAGGCACAACCATGAGCGGCACTGTTTAGCCTTATCAGTCAGAGTGTAGTCAGAGAACCAGTAGTCCAAGCACCACCTGGGAATCATGGGCCCACCTTAAGCCTAATGAAGTAAAATCCACTTACAACAAAACTCTTAGGTGAGTTGTAGGCCTATTAAGTTTTGCAAAGTACCACTTTAGAGTACTGTGTAACACTTTTTCTATTAACCTTAGCTTTCTCCCACATAGGAACATCCATGAAACAAATTTACTCAACTAAGGTAGATGGGCAGATGGTAAGCCATGCTTTAGAGTGGTGGGTTCTCAAAGTCTGATGCTAGAATCAGCAGCTTCAACATCACTAGGGGACTTGTTAGAAATGCAGATTCTCAAGCCCATGTTAGACCTACGGAATCAAACTCTGCAGCTGAGGCCCAGCAGTTTGGGTTTTCACCACCATTCAGTGAATCTGATGCACACTGAAGCCTTAGAACCACTGCCTTAGAGACGGCAGTGCTGGATCATAGACAGGTATGGAAGCTCCCTGCCTCCTGCCTCCATATGGTTTATTGAGTATCTACCAACACCAGCACTGCTGGAGCCACCATCAGCACCTGCAGGTATGAGGCTCAACATGGTTGTAGGGCCAATGCATAATTAGGAAAACTTGAGTCGATGTTATTTCATTGGTAGTCTGAATAACATTTTTTATATGCACAGAAAATATATGGCTTTCAAAGTGCTTTCCACAATATTTCATTTAACCCTCACTGCTATCCAAGGGTATAGATATAATTACCTCCTGCAGCAGATGAGGAAACTGAGTTTGAGAAGGATTAAGTTACTCACAAAAGCCCATAGTATTATTAAGTGCTGGGGTGAGTTTTGGAACCCACAAAGCACAATTGCTAAGATATCTTCTAACAGCAGTTTGAAAGTTAAATAGAGAAGTTTCAAATGTAGCTGAAAACTCCAAAATGTTTTCTACCTTTTGGAAAATACATTTCAGACATTCAGATTAATGAAGAAAACCCATGAAAAGAAAATTCACAACTTCCTCTTTAAAGGTTCAACAGTAACAACAAAAATAATATATGTACATATAGAGAGAAAGAGATAAAGCAAATGAGGCAAAATGTTAACATGGTGAATCTAAGTACAAGATTTGAGTTTTCATTGCACAATATCTGCAACTTTTCTTTGAAAAGTAAAATCCACAAAGCTTTCAACATTTATCTGCCCAAGTAGATTAGACTATATACTTCTTCCTTATCATTGTGTGTGTCTTCAGGCCTTCTGTGAAACAGCTTCTAAGTACGAAAGAACTTACCTGTGCCTGCACTGAGAGAAAGCAGTGGACAGACAAATGAGTAACAAGCAAGGTGCAATTACAACTTCTTTCTTTTTGCAGTGAAGCTTACCGTTGATGCTAATATTCTTCATTGGGGTAAATCACTGTCAAAAGGGCAATTTTTTGTTGCTATTTTAATATGATTGTGTTCTGTTTAACCCAGGCATAAGCCCAATCTCACGCAGAGAAGTTCTAGGGGTTTTTTGAGAATCTGGCTTTTAATGTGTTGCTTTGACCCTTGTACTGTAATTCTCACTGTTGCCAGTAGCCACACTGGGCTACATCTCAGTAAACCGTTCCTTCTACTTACTTGTACATCACTTTCCTCAGGTTTCACAGCTCATGTTTTCTTAAAGCCTTTTCGATTAAATGCCAGATTGGGAAAAAATAAGTAGAAAGACCATTATTGAAACAACGAGGGAAATTCAATTTAGATAATAGCATTTCAGTCAAAAATGAATGATTATGAATCCATTTAAAAGTGTGTTAGGGGCATGATGAATGGTTACATGACCCCAACCCACTTGTAGGAAGTGATCCTGCCACACTGTGCTTGAGTCCTTTTGACTTTTTCTATTCCTGTGTGAACAGCAAAGAAATTGTGATAAGAGTTACCAAATGCAGATTGTTTTACAGTTGACAAATACTAAGATAAAGGAGAAATTAAATGGTATTTAATACCTCTAAATACCGTTTAATATCTCATTTAACCTCATTTGATGAAAATTATTTCCTCATTTGACTGTAGTGTTTTCATGTAGGTAGTAAGTCCCTAATTTTATAGAACATGGAATATGAGGGTCATTGAGTTAACCAAATTTCCAAAGGTCATTTGGGTAGTAGGTATCAGTGCTGGGATTCAACCTGGGTTCTGATTTCAAAGTTTTTCTAATCTATGCAGAATAAGAGTGGCAAGTCATAAGAGCTCTGCAGGAGTGTGGGGTAACATCAGGAACAGAAAAAGCCTTCAAAGTCAGAACAATCACCTGGTTGCACCCAGGGAACTCAGTGAACATCTTTGCAAATGCACAAAAGTCATAAATACTTATTGTAGAATATTGAGAAAAATTTTAAAGAAGGAAGAAAGGAAGGAGGAAGGGAGGACAGAAAATCCATTATACCTCAATCTGGAAATAGTCATTGCTGACACTTTGGTATATATACTCTCAGATTATTTTCCTTTATTTAAACCTATCCAAACCTACATGTAAAGACTTCTAACTAACAAGGCTTCATGAATAGCTTGTGATAGTGAATATGTCTCATGAGAGCTGATGGTTTTATAAAGGGCGGTTCCCCTGCACACATCCTTTTGCCTGCCACCATGTAAGACATGCCTTTGCTCCTCCTTTGCCTTCCACCATGATTGTGAGGCCTCCCCAGCCATGTGGAACTGAGTCCATTAAACCTCTTTTTCTTTATAAATTACCCAGTCTCATGTATGTCTTTATTAGCAGCATGAGAGCAGACTAATACAAACTTGTTTCTACTACTTCATTTTAATGACTGCATAGTATTCTATTGAAAGGATTAACCATAAACATGAAACTGTTTCTCTGGGACTTTGGACTGTCTTTGTAACCAGGTCTTTTAGGAGTTCCAGAAGCCTAATTATGCTGCAGGAAATGATTCACGATCTATTTGTAATAGCTGGCTGTTTCCTTTCCTCACTCGCTCCAGTGAACCTTGGAAGCATTCCCTGGGGGCCTGATGTTAGCTTCCAAGAAAAGCCAGACCTGAGTACTTGGTCAGCCTTTAGAAATAGAAATAGGGAAGAAACATTCCAATAGGAATCTTTCTAGATTCAAAACGTTTCATTTTAAACAACAGAAGAAAAGGGCAACAAAATTTCCTGCTTCCTCCCAGCTGCTCAGTGAAGGGGAAGAAGCAAAGCGCAGTCATGGAAGTTGCTGAGTTTGCAGCATAGTTGAGCTCATTGTGCCGTTCTTCTAAGTTTTTGGTAATTAAAGCATTATAACATTGAAGCTAAAGTTCAAGTTTAGATGCCTTTGTGGATAACTCAGCTTCATTCTGAAAGCTTACCATAGAAGGCAGAATACCTGTTAGCCAAATTGGAGATAGAAAACTTCCAATTTGGAGATTTTCTAAATCTCTAAGAAAAAGAATTCTTTATTAAAATGTCACTAGATCCAGGAGCTTTGGGGTAATATGTGAAAACAAAATAAGAAAAAACAAAAACTAAAACCCTTGCTTTAATCTGCTTGGAAATGTGTAGAGTTTTAGCCTTGACAGTATTCAGCTGACAAAAGAAGGATTTTTCAATGTTTCAAGTGGTTTGGAAGGGGGATTTGTCCCCTTCCTGTGGGATTCCTATAGCGAGCTTTGCTTGTACATTCTCGGTCCATGACATATATCACCTCCTGGCTCTGGCTTTGTGTCCTTCAGCTCTCCTCAGCACACATGGCTGGCTGGTGTCAAAGTTTACAGGCCTGTATGGAGAACTCAGCTTAGAGATCTAACTCTTCCATCAGTGAGGATTCTTTCCCACTGATTCAGTTTTAAGTGCTTCTAGACAACACCTAGCAGGCAGGCCTTCTTTTTTCTTCTTCTTCTTCTTTATGACAGGGTCTTCTGCTGTCACCTAGGCTGGAGTGTAGATTATGACTCACTTCAGCTTCACCCTCCTGGGCTCAAGCAATCCTCCCACCTCAGCCTCCCAACTATTTAGGACTATAGGTATGTGCCACCACATTCTAACTAATTTTTGTATTTTTTGTAGAGATGGGGTTTTGCCATGTTGTCCAGGCTGGTCTCAAGCTCCTGAGGTCAGCTCACCTCGGCCTCCCAAAAGTGTTGGAATTATGGCTGTGAGCACTGCACCACCCTGCCAAGCAGTCCTTCCTAATCAGTTGGAGCTAGCATTGAACACTGAGACCCATTAGCCATCCTAGAGCTGGAGTTGGTACTTCGTTATACAAAACAACACTCTACATAGTCATACAGCTCTTTTAAAGCATCCCAACCTCTTGTCCGAACCTCTAGCACTCATTTTGATTTAAAGAACTGATCCTGGTCAGTTCACTCCATTCTCTCTCATATTATATAGTTTGATTTTCTTCAAGCAGATTAGATGCCTCTTTACAAATCCAAGGTCCTGGTTTTCTTTTCTTTTTTTTTTTTTATTATACTTTTTAAGTTCTAGAGTACATGTGCACAACATGCAGGTTTGTTACATATGTATACATGTGCCATGTTGGTGTACCATGCTGTTTTGGTTACTGTAGTCTTGTAGTATATTTTGAAGTCAGATAGTGTGATGCCTCCAGCTTTGTTCTTTTGGCTTAGGATTGGTTTGGCAATGTGGACTCTTTGGTTCCAAATGAACTCTAAAGTAGTTTTTTCCAATTCTGTGAAGAAAGTCATGGGTAGCTTAATGGGGATGGCATTGAATCTATAAATTACCTTGGGCAGTATGGCCATTTTCACAATATTGATTCTTCCTGTCCATTTGTTTGTATCCTCTTTTATTTCGTTGAGCAGTGGTTTGTAGTTTTCCTTGAAGAGGTCCTTCACATTCCTTGTAGGTTGGATTCC
Source organism: Rhinopithecus bieti (assembly GCF_001698545.2). Lineage (NCBI taxonomy): Eukaryota > Metazoa > Chordata > Mammalia > Primates > Cercopithecidae > Rhinopithecus > Rhinopithecus bieti. The sequence goes on along the minus strand of NW_016825275.1, from coordinate 79,204 downwards.
TAGGTAATTTTTCTCTTTGTAGCAATTGTGAATTGGAGTTCACTCATGATTTGGCTCTCTGTTTGTCTGTTATTGGTGTATAGGAATTATTGTGATTTTTTCAGACTGATTTTGTATCCTGAGACTTTGCTGAAGTTGCTTATCAGCTTAAGGAGATTTTGGGCTGAGACGATAGGGTTTTCTAAATATACAATCATGTCTTCTGCAAACAGGGACAGTTTGACTTCCTCTTTTCCTAATTGAATACCTTTATTTCTTTCTCCTACCTGATTTCCCTGACCAGAACTCCCAACACTATGTTGAACAGGAGTGGCAAGAGAGAGCATCCCTGTCTTGTGCCAGTTTTCAAAGGGAATGCTTCCAGTTTTTGCCCATTCAGTATGATATTGGCTGTGGGTTTGTCATAAATAGCTCTTATTATTTTGAGATATGTCCCATCAATACCTAGTTTACTGAGAGTTTTTAGCATGAAGGGCTGTTAAATTTTGGCAAAGGCCTTTTCTACAACTATTGAGATAATTATGTGGTTTCTGTCTTTGGTTCTATTTATATGATGGATTATGTTTATTGATTTACATATGTTGAACCAGCCTTGCATCCCAGGGAAGAAGCCGACTTGATGATGGTGGATAAGCTTTGTGATGTGCTGCTGGATTTGGTTTGCCAGTATTTTATTGAGGATTTTTGCATTGATGTTCATCAGGGATATTGGTCTAAAATTCCTTTTTTTGTTGTTGTATCTCTGCCAGGCTTTGGTATCAGGATGATGCTAGCCTCATACAAAGAGTTATGGAGGATTCCCTCTTTTTCTATTCATTGGAATAGTTTCAGAAGGAATGGTACCAGCTCATCTTTGTACCTCTAGTAGAATTTGGCTGTGAATCTGTCTGGTCCTGGACTTTTTTTGGTTGGTAGGCTATTAATTATTGCCTCAATTTCAGAGCCTGTTATTGGTCTATTCAGGAATTCAACTTCTTCCTGCTTTAGCCTTGAGAGGGTGTATGTGTCCAGGAACTTATCCATTTCTTCTAGATTTTCTAGTTTATTTGCGTAGAGGTGTTTATAGTATTCTCTGATGGTAGTTTGTG
>NW_016825275.1:39400-76670 GCF_001698545.2 Rhinopithecus bieti | reverse complement strand
TCCTTTCCATGTTTAGTGCTTTCTTCAGGAGCTCTTGTAAGGCACACCTGGTGGTGACAAAATCTCTCAGCATTTACTTGTCTATAAAGGATTTTATTTCTCCTTCACTTATGAAGCTTAGTTTGGCTGGATATGAAATTCTAGGTTGAAAATTCTTTTCTTTGAGAATGTTGCACATTGGCCCCCACTCTCTTCTGGCTTGTAGAGTTTCTGCTGAGAGATCCGCTGTTAGTCTGATGGGCTTACCTTTGTGGGTAACACAACCTTTCTCTCTGGCTGCCGTTAACAGTTTTCCCTTCATTTCAACCTTGGTTAATCTGACAATTATGTATCTTGGGTTTGCTCTTCTCGAAGAGTATCTTTGTGGTGTTCTCTGTATTTCCTGAATTTGAATGTTGGCCTCCCTTGCTAGGTTGGGGAAGTTCTCCTGGATAATATCCTGAAGAGTGTTTTCCAACTTGGTTCCATTCTCCCTGTCACTTTCAGGTACACCAATCAGATGTAGATTTGGTATTTTCACATAGTCCCATATTTCTTGGAGGATTTGTTCATTTCTTTTTGCTCTTTTTTCTCTAAACTTCTCTTCTCACTTCATTTCATGCATTTGATCTTCAATCACTGATACCCTTTCTTCCACCTGATTGAATTGGCTACTGAAGCTTGTGCATGCGTCACATAGTTCTCGTGCCATGGTTTTCAGTTCTTCTCTATGCTGTTTATTCTGGGTAGCCATTTATCTAATCTTTTTTCAAGGTTTTTAGCTTCTTGGCAATGGGTTCGAAAATCCTTCTTTAGTTCAGAGAAGTTTGTTATTACCGATCGTCTGAAGCCTACTTCTGTCAACTCGTCAAAGTCATTCTCCATCCAGCTTTGTTCCATTGCTGGTGAGGAACTGTGTTCCTTTGGAGGAGAAGAGGTGCTCTGATTTTTAGAATTTTCAGCTTTTCTGTTCTGGTTTCTCCCCATCTTTGTGGTTTTATCTACCTTTGATCTTTGATGATGGTGACGTACAGATGGGGTTTTTGTGTGGATGTCCTTTCTGTTTGTTAGTTTTCCTTCTAACAGTCAAGAGCCTCAGCTGCAGGTCTGTTGGAGTTTGCTGGAGGTCTACCCCAGACTCTGTTTGCCTGCATATCACCAGTGGAGGCTGCAGAACAGCAAATAGTGCAGAGCAGCAAATGTTGCTGCCTGATCCTTCCTCTAGAAGCTTTGTCTCAGAGGGGCACCCAGTCATATGAGGTGTCAGTTGACCCCTACTTGGAGGTCTCCCAGTTAGGCTACTCGAGGGTCAGGGACCCACTTGAGGGGGCAGTTGGTCCATTCTCAGATGTCGAACTCTGTGCTAGGAGAACCACTGCTCTCTTCAGAGCTGTCAGACAGGGACATTTAAGTCTGCAGAAGTTTCTGTTGTCTTTTGTTCAGCTATGCCCTGACCCCAGAGGTGGAGTCTACAGAGGCAAGCAGGACTCCTTGAGCTGAGGTGGGCTCCACCCAGTTCAAGCTTCCAGGCCACTTTGTTTACCTACACAAGTCTCAGCAATGGTGGACACCCCTCCCCCAGCCTTGTTGCCACCTTGCAGTTGGATCTCAGACTGCTGTGCTGGCAGTGAGCTAGACTCCTTGGGCATGGGAACCTCTGAGCCAGGTGTGGGATATAATTTCCTGGTGTGCCATTTGCTAAGACCATTGGAAAAGTGCAGTATTAGGGTGGGAGTGTACTGATTTTCCAGGTACCGTCTGTCACAGCTTCCCTTGGCTGGGAAAGGGAATTCCCTGACCCCTTGCACTTCCTGGGTGAGGCAATTCCCTGCCCTGCTTTGGCTCACACTCCATGGGCTGCACCCACAGTCCAACAAGCCGCAGTGAGATGATCTCAGTACCTCAGTTGGAAATGCAGAAATCACCTGTCTTTGGCGTTGCTGTGGAGCTGTTCCTATTTGGCCATCTTGGAATTGCCTCGTCCTGGTTTTCATTTGGAAATTGAATGCAACCAAGTTCTGTAATATATCTACTCTCAGGAAAATAATATGACTATTTGTTCTCCTACAGAGGAATGAGGGATTCAGGTCTCTTGTATCTCTCTGTCATTGCCATGGGCTGCACTGTTCACAGCTGTTCTCAGCTGTATTGGATTGTTCCAAAGGACCTCCTGCTCTGGCAGCACACTAACCTAGAGAAGTCATGCTCGAGAGGCAGACACAAAATAGGGTAAAGAAAATTTGCACCTTAAGCAGTTTTCTCTTCTCTGTTGAACTTCTTCACCCCCATCACTTTAGTTGCTAACAAATAATAAGAAAAAAATAACCTTTGAACTTCTGGAGTTTTTTAAATAATTTTTTCCTTTTTGTTTTTAGTTGACACTTGTACATATTTATGAAATACAGAATGGTATTTCAATACATGTATACAATGTGTAATGATCAAATCAGGGTAATTAGCATAGCCATCACCTGAAATGTTTATCATTACTTTGTCTTGTGAGCATTCAAAAATTCTCTCTCCTAGCTTTTTGAGACTATCCAACAAATTATAGTTCACCATATTTACCCTCCAGTACTGCAGAACACCAGACTCACTCTTCCTACCTGTTATTTTGTATTAACCAAACTCTGCTATCCTCCCCTCCTCCACCTCCATACCCTTCCCAGCTTCTTTTTCTTTTTTTTTTCTTTTAGATGGTGTCTCGCTCTGTCACCCAGGCTGGAGTGCAGTGGTGCAATCTCGGCTCACTGCAACCTCCACCTCCCAGGTTCAAGTGATTCTCTTGCCTCAGCTTCCTGAGTAGCTGGGATTACAGGCATGCACCACCATGCCTGGCTAATTTTTTGTATTTTTAGTAGAGACAGGGTTTCACCATGTTGGTCAGGCTGGTCTCAAACTCTTGACCTCGTGGTCTGCCCACCTCAGCCTCCCAAAGTGCCCAGCTTCTAATACCCACAATTCTACTCTCACTATTCATGCCCTCAATTTTGTTTTTTAGCTCCCACATATGAGCGAGAAAATCTGATATTTATCTTTCTGTCCCTGGCTTATTTCTGAGTCTTGGTTTTTAAGAAGGCTGTTCTTCATTTTAAGGAATAAGAAAGATGTACCTACTGTTTCTGCATTTGCATTATGGCTAATTTTAAAGGTATCTTTTGGTCTAATAAGAAGTATGTGGGAAATTGACTTTTTCCAATATCATTTGATAGCTTGATGAGAACATACTGTAGAGACTCTATTGTTTTGGCCTTTAAAGGAATAGAGAGTTCTGTATCTCCAAGGTATGCTTTTCTATAAGACCATGAAGACCTTCTAAATGCCCAACCTTGCTACAGTCTATGTGGTGAATAGGTACTTGTTTGAGTTTTACATGAGCATTATTCTAACTGTAATTTTAGATATTTACACCATCATCTACTTATTTGACTCCTTCATGGATTTCCTTATAGATAGCCTCTGTGATGAGTGACTGAATACCCTATATTTGAAATCCACTATAGGAGATGGATTACATTTGTTTTCTATTGCTACCTAACAATATTTCCACAAATAGCAGTTTAAAATAACACACATTTATTATCTCATGGTTTCTGTGAGTTAAGAGTCTGGGTGGGCATGGTGTCACTAGAGTCTCTGCTTCAGGGTCTTCCAAGGCTATAATCAAGGTATCAGGGAGGGCTGTGGTCTCATCCAAGACTCAACTGTGGAAGGATCCACTTCCAAGTTCAGGCAGTTCTAGGCATAATTCAATTCGTTGCATGTGACTCATTTTCTTGCTGGCTGGAGGCTGCCCTCAACTCCCTGAAGCCTCCCACAGTTCCTTGCCACATGGGATTCCCCAATAGGACCACTTGCTTCCTCAGTGCTAGCAAAGAAATGACCCCGGCAAGAGGGGTTCTAAAATCATACATGGCGTATGCATATAGTCATGTACATGTCGTACAATGGTCCATTTAAATATATCTGATTTGTAATATTAAAAAGTATCTTCAGTTCTACCCTAAAATATTCTTAAATATGATCTGTGTTTGAAGTATCTGAATGGGAGTCAAGAACTTAGAATCCTTCGTCTAAGTCCTTCAAGATCATGAGAAACTTTCTCTGTATATGATGCATTTTCACAGGGCTATGATAATCCTGGGAGGACTACTTTGCAAGATACTGTTTCCACTTTGGTGTGCTAGCTTTTACCCTATATTCAAAAGCAAATGTCCCTCTATTCATATGTTTATGATATCACTGAGGAACTGGCTGCCATAAATTTTCTCCTTAAATGAGTCACACTTGTATGCAAAGAATACCAAGTTATTTTATTAAAATGTTAAGTTATTTTATTAAAATGTTAAGCCTCAAGGTATTTTTAAAAATAGCATTAATGGGGGGTTGGTCAAGTGTGCACTGGTATTCTTAACAAGTCTGTATCTTGTCAAGTTGGTTCCAACTTGATTAATCCAAGAAGATTAGCCAGCTGTCCTAAACAACTTCTTTTTTGCTCCGAAGTTTGTGTGGCCTTATTAAAACACCCCTGGAAAGGCCTTTTAAGACTCACTGTTAAATACTGGCTTGATTCCCACCCTCCTGTTCTGCTACAGAAAACCTGTCATTTCCTCGGGCATGAAGGAAATCCTCCCATTAGAGGGAGTGGTTGGCAACTCCTGATATGAGGTCATGGGCTATTTTGTCCCAAGAGTAAGATTTCCCTTTGACCTGGCAATGCCACCTCTAAACTCCCAGCATTTTCAAAGGAGATGAAAAAATGCCTTATTGAAATCTGGGTTAATGTAGTTGTTTTGGTTAATTTAAAACTTGAAAAAAATCAAATAATGAAGATGTGATCTTAGTTTACATCCAACGAAGCCCTTAACTGTTCCAATAAACAAGTATTAGTCATTTTAAAAAATTCTAGTCTCAACAAACCTCATAAAACATATATTTCTGAGTAAGTAGTTGTGATTTGAGAATGCCAGCCACTCCTCTCTTTTACTTCTTCTATAACCTACGTGTGTTTTGGTCAGAGTGCATAATGTTTAGTCATTTAAAAAAATGTCAACAAGACAATGGATACTTTGGTCCCTAACTTACCTGTCAATATATTTTAAATTTCTAATGTTTCCTTCTAACCTTACACCCCGGGTCCCTGCCTGTTTTCTCTTCCTTGCCGTTCTCATTTGCCTCTAGAGTCTTCCCATTGGTTACTTGTTCTTACAACTCTTGTATGTGTATAGTGATGGGTGTTCAGAATGGGGTAGGGTGGTAAGTGCTGTTTCCCCTTTCCCTGGATTCCCACCAGCTCATGAATTTCAGAACTTCTACCTTCCCTGAAGGATCAGGGAAGTTGCTGCATTCGCTCTCCTCTCTTGGGTGAGATGTCCAGATGTCAGGCCACACTCTTGGTCTATGAGTCCCAACTGAGTGAGGCTATGGAGCCTTCCTTTCAGCTCTCTCAGTCCCATCCAGTCTCATGTTTTCCTCCATCTTGTAAACCCTCAGAAAAGACTTTGCCCCTGGAAGGGGGAGGGTGGTGAAGTTCTGTAATCATCCAGCTATTCTGGCTAAGAACATCTCTTGGGTCAAGGATGGGATGAGAGCAAGCTTATCGAACAGGATGCCCCAGGGTCAAAGGAAATGATATGATGCCTTTACCCATCTTGGGTAAAGATCCAGCCCTTCACAGTCTTGCTTTAGGAGTGATACAACTGGCATTTTGCTCTCTGACTGGGTCTTTTTCAGTTTATCCATTATCCAGAGGAGAGATGGGTACTATGAATTAATGTCCTCAAATGCCAATAATGAGCATCAACCTGGTTCTGCTCTCTCCTTTCCCTCACAGGGAAGCAGACCTGAGGGAAGCAAATGGGATTTTTGTGGGCAGCACAGCTTGTGAGCAACTTCATGGGGCCTGATCAGGAAGGCAGACAAAGAGCCGGATGTCCTGTGAAATGAGGGCACTTGGGATGTGGGCCACCAGGCCAAGTTTAGTTCTTCCTGGTTTCAGCCAAGCACAGGAGGTAGACCAAAGCTCTGGTGGAGACTCTGGGCAGGAAGCCAGGCCTGTGAAACCTGCTAAAATAGGCCTGGTCAGTATCCAGGGCACAGCATGAGAGAATCAAAAGGTGGACATCCTCAGTGAGTCAGGCTGACAGAAAAGGACAGAGGTCATGATCCTTGAGGGAGCCAGAGCTGACTCAGCTTCAGTGCTGGCTGTGGTCTCCAGTGTATTTGAGGTAGGAGCAAAACTGTGTCCCTAACTTGTCATATACTCTAAATTAAGAGTCATGACTTTGACCAACTCAGACTTCAGTAAGGTGACCATTTTCTTTTTTTTCTTTCTTCCTTTTTTTTTTTTTTTGAGATGGAGTCTCACTCTGTGGCTGGAGTGCACAATCTTGGTTTACTGCAACCTCCACCTCCTGGGTTCATGCCATTCTCCTGCCTCAGCCTCCCGAGTAGCTACAGGTACCCGTCACCATGCCTTGCTAATTTTTTTGTATTTTTTTTTTTAAGTAGAGACGGGGTTTCACCATGTTAGCCAGGATGTTCTCAATCTCCTGACCTCATGATCCACCCGCCTTGGCCTCCCAAAGTGCTCGGATTACAGGCATGAGCCACCGCACCCGGCCAAGGTGACCATTTTGTATATTGGAACTCAAAGATTCCATTAAAAAGACAGAAAAGGAACCTAGATGACTAGGAAAATGGTATGGCCAGTGGCCTGATGTAGAGAACTGATTATCTACACAGAATCTAAAACATCCTGCTTCACCCAAAGTGCACATCAAAAAGAGAACTCCCCTCCAACCTTCTGTTAGCATTTGCCTTGGTTTTAGCTCAGCAAAGGTAATATTCATGTGCAGGCAGAGAACGAAAGATGAGTCTATATTATTTTCCTTTTGGTGATGGGAGCAAGCTTATTGAACAGGATGCCCCAGGCCCAAAGGAAATGATATATCTGTCTAAGGGCTTCTGTGAGGCCACTATAAGCTCCCAGAGCATCGGTAGAATTGCTGGGCCCTGTTGCCATGACAGCGTCATCTCGAGCAGTGGCTGCACTCCTGCAGAACCTACAGTTTGAACTCTGTCTCTGTGGTCCAGTTCATTCTTCTATAGAACTGTGTTTACCTCGGGGTGCATTGGGTAGAGTGAGGGAGAAGTGGCTGCAGGGACTGACACTGCCCCTACTGGCACCGACTCTGCCTGATGGCACCTCATCCCCATCCTTCTTCATGTCCTCCTGGCTCATGGGCCAAAGAGGCCTCTCATTATCCACATTATCACAGGCTTGTCCCCACAACCCATTAATGGTCAGCTCTGCCAATTGCCAACTGTAACCTTGGGCAAATTAGTCAGCCTCTCTGACTCTCAGTTTCTTTTTCTTAAAATAAGGGATACAATACTTCCTCTCAGGATTTATGTGCAGATCAGTTTGAGGAGTGTAACATTTGTATAGCACTTAACATAGTACCGAGCCATGAGAGGCATTCAATAAACAGGAAGCTATTATTCTTATTAGCAGTATTATTAAGATTAATAATAAATGGAATTATATTTGTAATAACAATAGTAATAATGTACTATTAATAGTAATAACTATTATTATTACTTGTGGCTTATTTAGGTTGGCTAATGTTCATATATTTGTAATGCACACATATGTGTATATATTCCAACACATACGCTCCAGTTTCTGACTCCAAACACCTAACTATTTGAATGTCTAGCATTTATTTTATGACACATAGCATACCTATATTATGTATAAAATATACCTGTTATTTTCAGAGCAACAAGATCAACATACAATGAAAATTCATTTCTACAGCTAGTTTGGAGAGAAAAGAGCAGTGTTTGGGTTTTTATCCTCAATTTTCACAGTGCAGTCATTTTGAACAAAACAAATGGGCATATCCAGTCATCTCACTAGATATACACAGCTCAGCCCAGGAAAGAACTGGGGATTCTCCAGGATGAAGGAAGCCATGTAAGTGGAAATGGCCTCATGAGGCACGTTCTTGAATCCACTTCAAGCAACAGGTCTAGGACAAAGAAACTCACTGGTTAGTGGTTACAAGACCATGACCATTCACCTTTGAAGTAAGAGAATCTTAGAATACCTGTGAGTCAGAAGGCATGGGGAATTCAAACCCCATCTGGGACAACAGGACTCAGATGTCTAAAGAGCACAAAACTCTGGCATCCAAACTAAAATTATTAATTAACCAATAGGACAAGACAAAGTTTTAGGAATAAGTTAGACATTTTTCATATTCTTTGAATCTAGAAAATGTAATATAGGGACAAAGTCAATGAACCCAATACGTGCCAAGAACTAGGGAAAATTAGAAAACCACACGAGCACACAAATAGCTGCTTATTGACTGCTCCCTATGGGCCAAGCAATTGACACATTGTTTTATATAAGTTTCACAGCAATTTTATGGAGACATATCATTATGCTCATTCTATAGATGAGAAAACTCAGACCTAGAGAGTTTAAACGGCTTGGTGAGAGTCACTAACATACTAGTTAGTAAGCAGCAGGTGGGCTCGGAAGTTCACACTCTTCCTGATAACCCACATGCTGCTTTGCCGATTGTCACATCAGCACCATTACTGCAAAAGGCAGCTGCTCTTCATACAGACAGTGCCATTTTAAAGCACAGTAATCAGAACGGCTGGCGGGAGGTGGGGTCACATGGACAGAACATTCAAATGCACTCCTTAAGATTCTCTCCTCTTAGAAATCCTGTGATTGGTTCCTTGAACCATGTTTTCTATGAGCATTTATGTCTTGTTGACCAGCAACCCATCATCTATATTTCAAAACAATACCTGGGCACCCTGACAAGCTGACACTTTTAAAGCAACAACAACACTAAATACTTTTCCATTTAAATACAAATTTAATTGACAGACTATTTACTATCAATTAATTTATTTACTTTTTATATTTAAAATATAGTTTTCTGAGCCCAAATTCCAAAATTCCAGTAAAAAAGGTGGTTTCAACAAATAAAGCCACCACTCACTAATCCAGGAATCAAGTGAAATACTTTTCATCAAATTTATCTCCACAACCATCCTGCAAAGTATTATTGTCCACACCTCTTCTATAGATGAGGAAATGAACTAATGCTCAGAGAGTTTGAATAACTTGTCCAAAGTCACATAGGGAGGATGTAACCAGAAATCAAACCCAAACTATGTATTCTACAAGACTGGCCACATTGCAGGGCTTTGTTTAGAATGTGTAGTTGTCTTCATAGGTGAAGACAAGACCCTCCTGCAATGGAAAGATCCAGAGTCTGGGAGCATTTCTCCTGACAACTGAAAAATTTCCTAAGGAAAGGTTTTGCTTCAACAGGGGCCGATTCTTCTGACTTCCACACTCTCAGAGTAGAAAACGTGGTTATTAATGAAGCATGAAATGGTGAAATGATTATAAAGAGATACCGTCGGTTTACTCCTGCCAGCCCTGGGTCACGTCCAACCAGCGAATGTCCTCAGGATAGAGCCCATCCTCCCGGGAACAGCACAGCAACCAGATCACGTGCATGGGGAGTGAGCAGGTTTGGGTTCATCTCCAAATTGTTATGTTGCACAAATTACAGTCAACTTTGTTCACCTCCCAATGTTTTTCCATGTCACAGGTATAACACCACCTCTCATATCCATCCACCAGGCAATTAATAACTGCTATTTAAAACATTCACTCACTTGTTTACATGGGAGCAAGCTGAAGTATAGCAAGATGCACTAAGAATAAGGATTCTTCTTATTATTATTTTATAATAAGAGGAGAAAGTTTGGGGCCAGAGAGGTTAAGTAAATTGCCCAAGGTTACACAGTTAGTGACCCGTGAAACCGACTGACTCCAGAGCCCAAGTGCGAACATGGCCTCTAGTGAATTCCTGCCATAGATTGAACTAGAAGCTGAGCCTTTCAGCTTCCATTTCCAAGCTCTTCGCCGTGATTATACTGCTTCTGTCTCTGAGATGTTCTCTCTCCTTTTTCTAATATACCTCTGACAACATTACACTCATATGATTATTATGTATTGAAGAAGTTGCTGCCAAGGTGTGTGCGGTGGGACATAGATTCATTGGGCTCTGGTCCTGGCAGGAGCCCCCAGATCTGACTTTTTTCAGATGGCTCTGACTGCAGTTTGCTTTTGAGTTCCTAGCCTCTGTCACTTCAGTAAGAGTGAAACACATCTTTTGTAGCACAACAGCCTTCCTGCAGAATGAGTCCTCCAGGTGAAAGTTGAAGCCACCCACTCACACGTGAATACTGCACAGTGGCTCCTGCAGCACGGCTGGTTGTCTGCAGCAGCAAAGTGTCACCTGAGGGGCACAAGCAGCTCTTGGTTGAGGGAATCTTCACTTCTATCTTACCCTGAGGTTACCTTTAGGCATTTGTTGGCAGACATTTGTAGATTGTTTCCCTACTTTCCATTTACCTTACTGTAGACAATAGAAGCCTGTGGTTAATTAAGTGGAACTCTCCTTTCTCCACTCCCTGAGAGTGATTTAGCTGAAGCTGTCTCCATCCTAGGGCCTGCCCTGCTTGGCTTATGCTGATTAATTTGTAGTTAGTGGTTCAGGCACAAGCAGGTGACACAGACCCAAGCCCCTTGGAGCACTCCCCTTGCTCTGGTGACTGGTCCAAATGTTGGCCCTCCTCCTGAGCTGGCCAAAACCAAGTAGACCCCAATTTCTGCTAGGAAAGTTATCAGAGGCTTTCCTTTCCTTGACGGTGTGGGGTGAGGGTGGCAGCACCTGCCCCCACCAGGAGAGCATCTGATGTTCTTATGAAAAGTTTGAAGCCTGAGGATAGATTTGACCCCATGGAAAACAGAGAGCTATAGAGAGAACCTCAGTCCTTGGAGACATGGGTGAGTCACTGGATCAAGCTTCAATGGAAGCTGGAATTGTCTCTTAGCATTTTAGTTACATGGAGCAGTAAAGTGTACTGGAGGCCTAAGCCAGCGCTCTGTCCCTATAACCCAGAGCCTTTTCCTTGAGGACAGCTTCTGTGTCTTACTGCTCTGTGCTTCCTCCATGTCTGCTAATGTGTTCTAAATAAATAACTGAAACATACTTTGCAAAATAAAAAAAGTAATTATTCATAACTAATGACAGCTGTTAAAACAGCTATGTTGATATACTCTTAAAATTTTCCTTGATGCACAAAATGTTTTTCATGGTTAGATTTGTGATACTAACCTGCCAGGACAAAGTTGAGAATTTTTACCATTTTCCTATACACAACTGAATGCTCCAGGTACAGACCACATAATTAAAGTAAGATTTGTGAGCTGTATTGTATTGCACTAACAAGGAATTGTTTCTCACAGCAAGCACTTTGGGACCAACTCGAGAAAGCTTTAGGTGAATTTTCATTTATTTGGTAGATTCTTTATGTGGAGTTATCTTACTAAAAAGAATTCCTCGAGAAACTCTTAAAGTTTTCCATACAACTAAAGGAATTAAGTGCTTAGAGTCTGTTACTTAGATGGGATCTTGACATATAACTATTTTACTGAACAATGCATTTTTTGTAGTGTCTGTCACTGAGGAATACAAAAGATTTTATAGCTTTTGCACAAAGGGCTGTAATTTTGATGCCTTAAAATATCCGTGTCACCTTGAGCAGGACATTTAACTCTTCTGGGCTGGAACGTCCTCGGTAAGAGAAGAGTAGGTCTCAGTAATCTCTTAGTCATTATTATTATAAATCACTAATATTACAGAGATTCAAGATGCCAATATACTCCTTCATTTATTCATTTAAAAATTAGATAATCCTGTTATGTAGCATTTATAGTAAAGGATTCTAGAATTAAGAAGACAATGATTATGACTTCAGCAACCTTTTTGTTCTCTAGAGTGAAAGTTTTTTTAAAAAGATTTTATTTTTTGTTTATTCATTCGGTAAATATTCACTGAGGTGCCTACCATGTGCCCAGAATTCTGTGGCACTGGCTTCATATCTGAGAAGGACATGGCAGGAAAGATTTAGGTTTGCTATATAAATGCATTTCCTATACACACAGTGACTAAGTGATAAAATATAGACCAAACTCTGCTGTGAAATATTGACATCAATTTTATAAGTACTTGAAATGTGTATGGGGTGACAGCACCTTTGAGCACCAAGGAGGTAGATCCTTCTGTCTTGGCTGCCACTGGGTCAGCAGCCAGGCAGCACCTGTGCATGATGGTCACCTAACAAGCATGCATGAGTAACCTGATGAGTCAGCCACTTCCCATCGCCCTGTAGTGTGATAATGACCCTTGGTTTCCTTTTTTGACTCCGTGCGCTTGGGGTTAATACTGTGGCTATCCATGCTAGAGTCCTCCAGCAGCATTCCTTGGAGATTATGCGTCTATTGCTATCTCAGATTCCCTCTGTGTGGAAGAGCACCACATATAGCAGAGGGAGGGACAAATGATAAAAAAAAAAAATGCTCAGTTTTAATATTACTTAGATGTGCACTGTACAGTTAGCAAGTCATATATTCAGTGGTGTTTTCTCCATTATTTGATGGTCTCAGAAGTGACTGAAATTGCCCTCATCTGTGAAGTGTTGTGTCTGAACCCGGGAACACATGGGCCCTTGATAAATGTTGGTTGAATGAAATTTAAGCAAGAATAAAAAGAGCCAGTCCTGTTTTGAATCAATCTTTCCAAAGAAGTGGCTGAGCACTAACCCTATGCTGGCCCCTGACTAAAGCTTCTGGAGACAGAAGTGGACGTGGACTTGGGGAGACAAACCAAATGTATTTGAACAGATGGCAGTTCACAATTAAGTGCCAATTGTGTGTAACATAGACTTTTAAGTGCTGAAAGAATTTAGAGGACAGAGATAATCTAAGAGGGTGGAAAGAGATCAGTGAAGATATATGAAAGATAAAGGATTTGAGATGGTTCTTAAAAGAAGGATTTGGAAACTGAACACGTGTGTGTGTGTGTGTGTGTGTGTGTGGTGGGGAGGAAAGAGGCTCAGGAAGTGAAGGCAAAATCTAGTGTTCAAAGCTGTGTTCTGCTTTAGCTTCTGGTCAATAAGCCTGCCTGCTACTACTGGATCTTTAAAAGTTTTAGCTGCTGTGGAAAATCACCACTCACTGGGGTCAGAATATTATGCACCTGTTAAGCCTTGGTTTCAAAGAGGGTGCACATTTCCTGCATGGCAAGACAGCACCACCACCACTGGTAACATAACCCTGCACATCAGGGAGCTGGTAAATAAATAAACCTTTACATTCCAGATCAATCCATCCAGCCTCTGACAATGACTTATGGCTTGTACTGCAAGGTTAAAAATTAGTCAAGGGTGCCTATCAAAGTCAGCTCATACCCTGGGATTTCTGGAGGAAAAGGGCGTCTGCCATGAACCTGGTCTGTGAACATAACTTAAATGAGTTATCCTGGACCTGAAGCACTAGAAAGACTGAGGAGAAACCACATGAATACAATGCCTTCAAAACACAGCAAACCCGCTCATGCTGATAAGACGGATGAAACGCCGTCCACAATCATTTTCAGAGTTAACACAAGCAAACAGAGAGGTCCTCAAGGACTCATCATTTCAATTTATATTTTAAGATAACAGTACCCAGGAGTAACCATTCCAGCTTTCTAAAGCTTTATAGCTTTTTATATTCTTTCATTGATATCAATTCTATGACCCTGAGGGGTAGACCTCATTTCCATTTTAACATGAACAAAACAGATGTCAGAAAAGAAATTTCTTATTCAAAGTTGCACAGCTGGAAGTGTAAGTACCAACTTAGATAATGATTTAAGAACAAACCCAAGAATGCACCTGCCTAACTGTGTACAAAGATGCTGTCTGTAATGACAACATTTTGTCCCACCCTGATGCTTCCTGAAATACATTATGGTACATTCAAACAGTGGAATAATCTGCAGCTCTTACGACCTATTTTGAGGAACCATATCTATTAACATAAAAAGATATTCATGTTACATTGCTTAGTTAGAAAAGCAGTTACCAAACCGAATATAGGGTATGAATCTCTGTTTGAAAATAAAAAGTATTTGCATAGCAAAAAACCACTAATATGTATAATATACACATATACATACACATGTATACACATACATACATACACGAAAGGACTACTAGTAATGTGGAATTGTGAATGTTTTTATGCTTACACGTTTTGTTTTCTGGGTCTTCAAATTTTCTGGTTTGAGATTTTGCTTTTGAAATAAGGACTACAAATAAAATTAAAAGCAAGCAAGAAAAGACAAACCTTACAGAAAAGTTAAGAGTTAAACTGTGCTAAAATGTTCACTCCACTTATTTGTCTCAGTGTCTGGAATTTCTACCATTATCACTTTATGTATGAAAACTATTTCAACAGACAAGAGTTCCTGGGAGAGTGCCACGAATTACTACCCTTACATCCCGTGGCTTGGAAACTCAGACTAGCTGCCTCCCATCTAGAAGAGCCTAGAGCAGGGCCTTGCTAGAAATTCGGGTTCGCACCACGAAGCAGGAGCTGCTCTCCAGGGAGGACAGAACTTCCTAGGTGGGGTCTGAGAAGTGCTGGATCTTAGGAGGAAGCGAAAGGAGATGGGAAAGGGAAGCAGGAATAACAATCTCGTGTTACTTAGTGCCTGCTCCAGGAAAGTGAATAAAAAGCAGTACGTATCCACGGGGACTCGAAGAAAGCTCAGCAATTGGTCCGAGCTCAGAGTTGCAGTGTTAATGAAGTTTGGAGTACATGAAAACATCTCTCTAGCCTTCTGGTGAACTCAAATCCTCGATCCAGGTCTGGAAATATTCAGAGTATACTGGGGGAAATTAAACTCTGTGAGGAAGTGGACAGTGTCAAGTTGGAGGCTGGAGTGTGTAGGAGCCACTGAGCCCTTGGGGAATCAACCTGAACTATGGAGTCATCTGAGTTTGGGTCTTATTATTTGATGTAGTACTTTCTGTTGCTTAAACTAGTCAAGGTTTTTTTTGTTCCTGGCAACAAAAGCATCCTAAGGGATCCACCCGCATTTAATAAGCACACATGTGTGCCAGGCATTGTGTTAAGGCTTTATGTGTATTGCTTCATTCAATCCTCACCCAACCCCAAGACATACTTCATTATCATACTGGTAGGAAAACAAGAAGCGAAAGCTTACAGAGGTTTAGAAACTTGCCCAGGTTACACAACCCTGGAGGAACAGGTATGCATTTGTTCCTCCATACCAGATGGTATATGCAGAACATAGACCATCTGATTCCAGGGCCCCAATCTAATACTCACAGTAGTTCCATTTGTTTCCTAATTTAATATTAGGTAAGACATGCCATTGCTCAGTTGATGTTTTTTATCCATGAGTTATTAGCAGATGAAAAGAAAGAATTTGAGGGTAGTTCTACCCACAATTCCAAAGAATATTCTCTGCTCCATTGACACTGGTTTCCTTTGCAAAAGCCAAACTCTGTGCAACTAATTCGTCCAAAGAGGAATGCTGTGGGGTGGAGCAGGTAGCAGGAGATGAGTGGGGAACAGCCTAAGAGATTCAGCTCCTTGCTCTGGACTTAATAGGAGCTCTAAGGCAAGGTATTAAATCCCCTGAGCCTCGGTTTCCTCATCTGTAAAGGGGTAGCAGGAGAGAGACGTTTCTCGCAGACCTAGTGTGTGGATTGAGAGGGATGCGGTGTATAAAGCATGAGAGCGGTGCCTCGCCTATTACAGATACTAAAAGAAGGCAGCTACTGGGAAACATGCTACTGTGCTGATTAGGAACACAGGCTTGGGACTTCAGGCTGACCAGGATTCCAACCTTGCCTTAATTTCCTACTTTGTCTCTAAAATCAGGATAATCATTCATTTATTCAACATTTTTTTGCCTCCATTCTAGCCCATATGCTGAAATAATGTTGAGTTAAAACTATAAACAGGTAAGTCTCTATTATCTTGAAAATTACAAGCTAATAGGGAAACAGAGATGAAAAAGGAGATTACAATGTGGTGTGTTATGTTCTAAGACAGAGGAGGCATGGAATTTCATGGGAATGCTTGGGAGTTAGATTCAACCTGGGTTGGTGTGTCACAGGAGGCTCCCTGGAGGAAGAGACCCTCAAGGTGAGTGCTAAGCCCTAAGCAGGAGTGAGCTAGGTTACAATGGGCATGGAAAAAAGGGGAGGGGAAAAGCATTTCAGGTCTCAGGCTGTTGGGAAGGTTAAATGTGACAATGTATGGAATTGCTTAATATAGTGTCCAACAATTTATATGTACTCCATAAATAGCAGTAATTCCCTTATTTTAGAACATTTGAAATACATGTGTTTTTCTATTTGCTCATCCAGCTTCAGAATGAATGTTCTCCATTAACTACCAAGTGGTTTTCTGAGTCTCACCAGCATTATTTAACATATGATCATCTAAAGAACCACAATTGTGTTCTAACTTATAGTTGTGAGCAACAAAGGATGCTATTCTTGCATTCTCTACAAATGTTAAGTGGCAGGCAGGGCACTGCTTTACTAAGTGGAGGCAGCAAAGGTTGGCTGTTTACTGAGCCTGCAAAACACACTCATAGATCCTTTCCAGCAGTCCCATTACTTTTTAGTTCAGCTGTAAGGAAGGGAAAACCTAAAATTTCTTAATAGTTAAGCACTTAGACCACCTTCATCTTGCAGACAAAGACTCGTGGTGCCCTGTCTTGCTTCTGTTTTCTTGGCAAGTAGCCTTATGTACCTTGACATATCTTTATGATGCTTCAGAATAGTTCCTCAGTGAGTCTTATTCTCCACACTCACCAGCTCATTTGGAGAAGATAGTATTCAGTTTTGGAAACCACATGTTAAGAGAGATGTGGAAAAAGTGAAGTATGTGCACAGGAGAAGGTCTCAGATTGTGAAGAGGCTTGGATCCATGCTAAATGAAACCAACCTACTGGCCACTTGGTCACTTGTGCAGAAGTGGGCACTAGTGTTAACAGAGTTGTCTGCTCTGCTAGGTTGTGAGGAGAGGGCATATGGTAAAGATATCATACTAAGCTTCATAATTGTATTTCATTAAAAGTTAAGGTGGAAACTTTTACAAAAATCAAATCTGAAATGTAGAAGTCTTAGAAAACTCTATAGGTGAGAATGTAAAGCAACAGCATTTTCATGCACTGCTGGTGGAATTGTAAACTGGTACCACCACTTTGGAAGGTAAATTGTCTGGTATATGTGATGATATATGCCCTCTGTGCATCCCTGCAATTCCCCTTCTAGAGAATTTCATGCCCTAGATAAACCAACACACATGTGCCCAAAATAATGTACAAGAAAGTTTATAGCAGCATGGTTCATAATTGTACAATGTCTGAACCAAACCACTGTCCACCAAAAGTAGAATGAATAAATAAATTGTGCTATGTTCATACGACAGAATGCTGGATAGCAATGAGAAAAAATACATCATATTATAGGAAACATGTGGATTTTATAACTATAATGTACATATGAAACAAGTTCAAAATAATACATATAGTATGATTGCATTTATGTAGAGTTCAAAACTTAGTCAAACTAAATTATGATTTTTAGGGATGCATGCATAGGTGGTGAAACTGTAATGAAAAGCAAAGAAGTATTTATAATAAAAATCAGAATAGTGGGAAGGGAGCATGTTATAATTGGTAAGAGGCATACTGGAAACTTCTGGGGTTTGGCAATGTTCTATTGCTTGACCTGGGAGATGTTACATGAGTGTTTGTTTTATAATTATTTGTTAATTGTACATTTATATTTAATTCACTTCTGCATGTTATATTTCACCAAAATAAAAAAAAATGCTGTGATCCTTTGAACAAACGGTAGCCTGGAGAGCAAATCATTAATAAGATTATTCTCTAATGGACTTCTAGTGAGAAAACTTTTCTCCATGAGTCTCTGTTAGGTGCCTAATTTATCTCTAAATTCAAGACCTTTGGACACAATTGGTTTTGCTATCAGCAGGAAAGGCTTCTTTCCAGATACATCAGGTATCTGGCTCTAACTCCCTGAAAAAGAATGTTGAAATGCTAGAGGGAAGATTTTTCCTCTTTGATAACCTGTTGCCTGTGAATGAGCTAACTGGTGCGATCTGGTATAGACTAGAAAGCCAGTGTGTTTCTGAAATCAGGGTACTTATTTCTAGAGAAACGTGGAAACATTAACCAGATCCCCAGGGAAAGGCTTCCTGACAAACTGTTTTTGCTTCTTAGTTGTACAGATTAGACATAAAATGAGATGTGCCTTGAGTTTTTTATTCTCCTCAATATTTCAAAATATATTTTAAAAAAACAAACTGAAAAACTTAAGTAAATGAACAATAAGGTGAGTGTCTTTCCCAGTGTATGCTCTGCATTAAATTGACACCGTGGGCCTTCATTACTCTAAGTGATAGAAATTTTCAGGCACAGGTTACTATAACAACAGGACGATTCCATTTAGAAATTTAGGCCAAAAGAGCACAGAGATAATCTTCAAATATATTATACTATATATACTTTATATAATACATAATATCTTATATTATAAAACACACTCAGGTTTTTATACAAATTTCATATTTATAAGTACAAAAGACAAAGAATCAATGCAAATGAATAATTAATCTATAGTGAATATAGATAATACTGTTGTCCCTGTATCTCTGTTTTCTAATTTTACAAGACAGTTGTAGATGTCTCCATACAGGTGGACTTGACTTGTAGCAGCTGGAGACAAAGTGTGGTTCTGCATGTGTCCGAGATTCCAGAACTAGACTCAATTGTGGTTCTAGATCAAATCAGCCTACAGACAATGGCTGTTGCCCTAGTGCACATGGAGCTGAGCAGCATGCAGCACACTGGGACACAGGGGTTGACCCTCATCTCATTGTCCTGCTGCCACCCTCCACCACCTCAGAGGTGCTGTAACTTTGGGAGAAGAACCTTTCAACCTCACTCTCTACAATGCTTAAATAAAGAGAACATTCAAATAGAGAAAATAATTTTAGCGGTTAAATGTTCCATTTTTCCAAAGTGCTATAGATTTGACTCACACTGGTTTAGATATTTCCTAGGAAGAAAACAAACAAACAAATCTGTATGTTATACTCAGGCCCCCTTAAAATGTATACATTGAAGCCCTAACCCCAAATGTGACTGTGTTTGGAGATAGGGCCTGAACAGAGATAATTAAGGTTCAATGAGGTCATAAGAGTGGGATCCTAATCTGACAGGATTAGTGTCCTTATAAGAAGAGGAGCTCTAACCAGAGCTTCCCCATCCCACTGCTTTGCCCCCACAGAAGAAAGGCCATGAGAGGACTGAGTGAGAAGGTTTCATCTGCCAGCCAGAAAGAAAGGCCTCCCTAGACACCCAGCACTTCGATTTTCCAGCACCTTGATTTTGGACTTCCTGCTTCCCGAGTTGTGAGAAAATTAATTTTTATTGTTTAAGCCACACAGCCTATGGTATTTTGTTATGACAGCACTAGTGGACTAATACACTGTGCCATCTTCTTAAATAAGCTACCATAGTGCACACTGTATTTTTTGACACTCGTGTCCCAGTTACTATACAGGGTTTATTTCTTTAAGTTAAATGATGCTAATACTTAATTCAGTCAGCAAATAAGATAACTCTGTGTCAGGAATTACTCTAACTAGTGGTGATATGGCAGTGAATAACACAATATCTCTGCTCTTAGGAAATTTATATTCTAGTGGAGAAGAATAAAGCACAGATGAGAAAACTTTAGTGACCCCTAAGCCAGCAGTATTTCACACTAGAGATTTTAAATTTCTAGTTAAAGGAACAAATCAGTGAAAGTCTTTATGAACATGTTAATCAGGAACATATTCTACAGGAGGAAATTCCTTGTGTTCCCTTTTAAAAATTGCCAAAATTAAACACAAATCTAAGTTAAATGAGATTCACAATCTATGAAAAGGCTAAATCAAGAGTTGGTTTCTTTTCAACCAAAACTGTCCAAGCAAAACAAACAAACAAACAAAAGGTGCTCTTTCAGGGTGATTATGTAAAATGTTTTGTTAGACCAACATTAGGAAGCAATCTAGCCCTTGCACACAAATGCCTAGCTACATGGCAAAGCATTCAGAGTCATGACCTTCATACCATGAAATCACACTACAAAAGGAGCTGAGTGTGTCCGATATTACATGATCCATAGTAACATCCTGCAGAATGTCACAGTCAGAATTCTATCAGTCTCCCAGTCTTTGAAATACTGAGGCACAAAAACAAAACCCACAAGTATTGCCTTAGGTATAGAACCAAGAGAAAGCTATTGAGCTATAATTGGGCAAATGATAATGTTCCTCATGGCAGGATAGGATGGAAAATAAAATTTAGCAGTGAGCATTGCTGAGAATTGTTAACAACAAAAAACAAAAACAAAAACAAAAAACTGCCTTCCAGAAATCCCAATAGAATTCCTTACATAAAGAGAGAAGGTAGGATTTTAAACCAAATGTAGACCCATTTTCATATCTGAGATTAGTCTGAATATGGAAATTTCCAATTGTCAAAGTCATGATTTTCAAAGCCTTCCAAACCAAGAGGCCAGTGATAGGCATGTGATCCACAATCATTTAATTGGTTAGTGTTAAGACTCTGCCCAGCAAGGCAGCTAGGCTAGTCATTTGCCTGTTTGTGTTTACTCTCAGATCTAGTGTCTTTTCTCTTTCTCTGTTCTCAGTAACATGGGACTGACCTTTGCAAACTGTGTATTCTGAGCTTCCTAGGCAGCCTGGGCTTCTGTGCTCTAGTAACAACTCTTTTTCCTTTGAGTCTCTTCAGCCCTAGGGGAGATATTGGCTCTCTGGATTGCCTCATTGTCGCTTGCTGTTTGCCTTTTTGGGTCTTCCCACAGGTCCATAATTAATTGCCCATATTCGGTATACTATATTGCACCATGTGGTATGGGTTGTGTGGTTCCTGCTAAGCCTAACTGATATAGCACCTCACAGAAGACAGTCACTTGTATTGTACAGCTGGGACTTCTCTCCTGAGTCTGAACCTGAGACAGAAAATTAGCATTGCAGTAAATGCTGAGGCAGAGAATAGCATAGCATTAGCAGATCCCCAGAGGTTCAGATCTGTATTTTCTCCTGAATGGTAATTGTGTTCTCTGTGACTTTCAATTTTACAATTTCCACTTTGTTCTAAAAGGTATTGAGGTTTTCCTTAAAGCAGCCAATGTGGGAGTTATGACCATTTCCTGCCTCACATGCTTCTCTTCACATCTTTAGAATATACTCAAATGTGTCCCAGCTCCCCATAACCTGAAAGAGCCTATTACCAAACCTGAATGAAAGAAGTCAAGGTGGTAAATCTGGAAACTGCTCTAAAGACACAAATGCTACAAATGCACATGACTTACATGTCCTCAGGCCTTAATGAAGGTGTGCAGGCAATTTAAATTTATTGACATTGTTGACATAGTAGAACTTCTATCTACCATTTTGTTATATTTGTTTTCTATTTTTCTCATTTGTTATTTGCTTCCCTTTCTCTTTTCTTATCTGCCTTCTTTTAGATTGATTGCATTTTTTTATTATTCCATTTTATCTCGTTTGGTGGCCTCTTAGCTCTCTGGTTTTTGCTGTCATATAGGTTTTGGTTGTTGGTTTTGTTTTAATGTTTGTTTTAGGTTTTATACCATATAACTTTAATTTATCATAACCTAGCTTCAAGTAACATATTCCTTCATGTATAATTTACCTTTCTCTGCCTTTGTGCTATTATTATAATTTAATATTTACATGTTATATACCCCTCAATACATTGTTATTATCTTTCATTTAAACAGTCAACCAATATTTATGTATTTATTTATTTTTGAGATGGAGTCTTGCTCTGTTGCTCAGGTTGGAGTGTGGTGGCACAGTCTTGGCTCACCGTAATCTCTGCCTCCTGGGTTCACTCAGTTCTCCTGCCTCGGCCTCCCAAGTAGCTGGGATTATAGGCGAGCACCACCACTCCTGGTTTTTTTTTTTTTTTTTTTTTTAATTTTTTTAGAGACGGGGTTTCACAGTGTGGACCAGGCTGATCTCAAACTCCTGGTCTCAAGTGATCCACCCACCTTGGTCTCCCAAAGTGCTGGGATTACAGGCATGAGCCACTGCATTCAGCATATTTATTTATTTTTAATTAATTTCAATGAGTTTTGGGGGAACAGGTGGTGTTTTGTTACATGGATAAGTTCTCCAGTGGTGATTTTTGAGATTTTGATGCACCCATCACTGGAGCAGTGTACACTGTATCCAATGTGTAGTACTTTACTCCTCACCTCCCTCCCACCATTCCCTCTGAGTTCCCAAAGTCCATAGTATCATTCTTATGCCTTTGCATCCTCACAGCTTAGCTCCCACTTGTAAGTGAGAACATAGGATGTTTGGTTTTCCATTCCCGAGTTACTTCACTTAGAATGATGGTCTCCAGCTCCATTCAGGTGGCTGCAAAGGCCATTATTTTGTTCCCTTTTATGGCTGAGTAGTATTCCATGGTGTGAATGTGTATATACATACCACATTTGCTTTATCCATTCATTGATTGATGGGCATTTGGACTGGTTCCATATTTTTGCAGTAGCACATTGTGCTGCTATAAACATGCATGTGCAAGTGTCTTTTTTTCTGATTTCTTTTCCTTTGTGTCAATACCCAGTAGTGGGATTGCTGAATCAAATGGTACATCTACTTTTAGTTCTTTAAGGAACGTCCATATTCTTCCATAATGGTTGTACTAGTTTACATTCCCACCAGCAGTGTAATAGTGCTCCCTGTTCCATCCCAACATCTATTATTTTTAAATTTTTTTATTATAGCCATTCTTGTAGGAGAAAGGTGGTATCAAGTTGTGGTTTTGATTTGCATTTCTCTGATCATTAGTGATGTTGAGCATTTTTTCATTTGTTTGTTGTCCATTTGTATATCTTCTTTTGAGAATTATCTATTCATGCCCTTAGCCCACTTTTTGATGGGATTGTTTGCTTTTCTCTTGCTAATTAGAGATCCTTGTCGATTCTGGATATTTGTCCTTTGTCAGATACACAGATTGTGAAGATTTTCTCCCCCTCTATGGGGTGTCTGTTAACTCTGCTGATTATTTCTTTTGCTGTGCAGAAGTTTTTTAGTATAATTAAGTCTCATCTCTTTATCTTTGTTTTTCTTGCATTTGCTTTTGGGTTCTTAGTCATGAAGTCTCTGCTTAAGCCAATATCTAGAAGGATTGTTCCGATGTTATCTTCTAGAACTTTTATGATTTCAGGTCTTAGATCCATCTGGAGTTGATTTTTGTATAAGGTAAGAGATGAGGATCCAGTTTCATTCTTCTACACGTGGCTTGCCAATTATTCCAGCACCATTGATTAAATAGGTGTCCTTTTCCCACTTTATATTTTGTTTGTTTTGTCAAAGATCAGTTGACTGTAAGTATTTGGCTTTATTTCTAGGTTCTGTATTCTGTTCCATTGATCTATGTGCCTATTTTTATACCAGTACCATACTGTTTTGGTGACTATGGCCTTACAATATAGTTTGAAGTCAGGTGATGTGATGCCTCCAGATTTGTTCTTTTTGTTTAGTCTTGCTTTAGATATGTGGGCTCCTTTTTGTTTCATACAATTTTAGGATTTTTTTCTTAGTTCTGTGAAGAATTATGGTGGTATTTTGATGGAATTGCATTGAATTTGTATATTGCTTTTGGCATTATGGTTATTATCACAATATTGATTCTATCCATCCATGAGCATAGGGTATATTTTCATTTGTTTGTGTTATCTATGATTTCTTTCAGCAGTGTTTTGTAGTTTTCCTTGTAGATGTCTTTTACATCCTTGGTTAGGTATATTCCTAAATATTTTAAGGTTTTCGTAGCTATTGGAGGAGACGTTGAGTTCTTGATTTGATTCTCAGCTTGGTCATGGTTGGTGTATAGCAGGGCTACTGATTTGTGTACATTAATTTTGTATCCTGAAACTTTACTGAATTCATTTACCTGTTCTAGGATCTTTTTAGAGAAGTCTTTGGGTTTTCTAGGTATATGATCATATCATCAGCAAATAGAGACAGTTTGACTTTCTCTTTACTGATTTGGATGTCCTTTATTTCTTTCTCTTGTCTGATTGCTCTGGCTAGGACTTCCAGTAGAATGTTGAATAGAAGTGGTGAAAGTGGGTATCCTTGTCTTGTTCCAGCTGTCAGGGGGAATGCTTTCAACTTGCCCCTGTTCCATATAATGTTGGCTGTGGGTTTGTTATAGATAGCTTTTATTACCTTAAGGTATGTCTCTTCGAATTTGTTTTTGCTGAGGGTTTTAATCATAAAGCGATGCTGGATTTTATAAAATGTTTTTTCTGTATCTATCAAGATGATCACACTGTACTTATTTTTAATTCTGTTTATGTAATGTATCACATTTATTGACTTGCATATGTTAACCCATCCCTGCTTCCCTGGTATGAAACCCACTTGATCATGGTGGATTATCTTTTTGATATGCTGTCGGATTCAGTTAGCTACTATTGTGTTGAGGATTTTTGCATCTATGTTCATCAGAGATATTGGTCTGTAGTTTTCTTTTTTTGTTATATCCTTTCCTGGTTTTGGTAATAGGGCTTCACAGAGTGATTTAAGGAGGATTTCCTCCTTCTCTGTCTTTTGCAATAGTGTCAATACAATTGGTACCAGTCCTTCTTTGAATGTCTGATAGACTTCATGTGTGAATCCATCTGTTCCTGGAGATTTTGTTGGCAATTTTGAATTACCATTTCAATCTTGCTGATTGTTATTGGTCTGTTCAGAGTTTCTATTTCTTCCTGATTTAATCTAGGAGGGTTGTATATTTCCAAGAATTTACCCATCTCCTGTAGGTTTTCTATTTTGTGTTTATAAAGGTGTTCACAGGAGTCTTGAATGGTTTTTTGTATTTCTGTGGTATCGTTTGTAATATTTTCTGTTTCATTTCTAATTGAGCTTATTTATATCTCTCTTCTTTTCTTGGTTAATCTTGCTAATGGTGGATCAGTTTTGTTTATCTTTTCAAAAAAACAGCTTTTTGTTTCACTTATCTTTTGTATTTTTTGTTGTTGCTGTTGTTTCCATTTCATTTAGTTCTGCTCTGATTGCTGTTATTTCTTTTCTTCTGCTAGGTTTGGGTTTTATTTGTTCTTCTTTCTCTAGTTCCTTGAGGTGTGACCTTAGATTGTTTATTTGTGCTCTTTGGCTTTTTTGATGTAGGCATTTGATGCTATGGACTTTCCTCTTAGCACTGCTTTTGCTGTATCCCAGAAGTTTTGATAGGTTGTGTCACTATTATCATTTAGTTCAAATAATTTTTTAATTTGCATCTTGCTTTCATTGTTGACCCAGCATTGAGGCCATTTACATTCAACATTAGTATTGAGATGTGAGGTACTATTCTAATTATCAAGCTAGTTGTTGCCTGAATATCTTGTGCCTTTTTTTTTCATTGTGTTATTGTTTTATAGGCCCTGTTAGATTTATGCTTTCAGGGGGTTCTATTTTGGTGTATTTCAAGGTTTTGTTTCAAGTTTTACAACTCCTTTTAGCAGTTTCTGTAGTGCTGGCTTGGTAGTGGCAAATTCTCTCAGCATTTTTTTTTTTTTTTTCGTCTGAAAAGACTTTCTTTTTTTCGTTTATAAAGCTTGGTTTCACTGGATACAAAATTCTTGATTGATAATTGTTTTGTTTAAGGAGGCTAAAAATAAAACCCCAATCCCTTCTAGCTTGTGGGGTTTCTGCTGAGAAATCTACTGTTAATCTGATAGGTTTTCCTTTATACCTGATGCTTTTGCCTCACAGCTCTTAGGATTCTTTCCTTCATCTTGACTTTAGATAACCTGACGACTATGTACCTAGGTGATAATCTTTTTGTGATGCATTTCCCAGGTGTTCTTTGAGCTTCTTGTACTTGGATGTCTAGCTCTTTAGCAAACCCAGGGAAGTTTTTCTCGATTATTCCCTTAAATATGTTTTCTAAACTTTTTGATTTCTCTTCTTCCTTGGGAACACAAGTTATGCTCAGGTTTGGTTATTTAACATAATCCCATACTTCTTGGAGGTTTTGTTCATTTTTTCAAAAAATCTTTTCTCTTTGTCTTTGGTTAATTTGAAAGCCTTGTCTTTGAGTTCTGAAGTTCTTCCTTCTACTTGTTTGATTCTGTTGTTGAAACTTTCCAGTGTATTTTGCATTTCTCTAAGTGTGTCTTTCATTTCCAGAAGTTATGATTGTTTTTTATTTATGCTATTTTTCTAGAGAATTTTTTGTCCATATCCTGTACTTCTTACAAAGTTTCTTTAAGTTGGTTTCTACCTTTCTCTGTTGCCTCTTTGAGTAGCTTAATAATTGACCTCTGAATTCTTTTTCTGGCAATTCAGAGATTTCTTAGTGTGATCTTTGGGGGGTGTTAAATAACCTTGTTTTGTCATATTACCAGAATTGTTTTTCTGGTTCCTTTTCATTTGGATAGACTATGTCACTGGAAAGATTAGGGCTCAAGGGCTGCTGTTTAGATTCGTTTGTCACACAGGGTGCTCCATTGGTGTGTTGCTCTTCCCCTTTCTCTAGGGATGGGGCTTCCTGAGAGCCAGACTACAGTGATTGTTATTGCTCTTCTGGGTCTAGCCACCCATCAGAGCTACTGTGCTCCAGGTTGGTACTGGGGAGTGTCTGCAAAGAGTCCTGGGATGTAATCCATCTTCAAGTCTTGCAGTCATGGATACCAGCACTTGCTCTGGTGGAGACAGCTTTACAGTCCACAGTAAAGTGGACTCAGTGAGGGTCCTTGGTCATAGTTGTGTTTAGTGCACAGATTTTCTCGAATGCTGTTAAACAGTCAACCAACTTTTCAGAGAGGTGTTTTTTGTGTGTTTTTTGTTTGCTTGTTTGCTTGTTTTTTGAGACAAAGTCTTTCCCTGTTGCCAGGCTGGAGTGCTATGACACAATCTTGGCTCACTGTGACCTCCCATTCCCTGATTCAAGCAATTATCCTGCCTCAGTCTCCTGAGTAGCTGGGATTATAGGCATGTGCCACCATACCCAGCTAATTTTTGTATTTTTAGTAGAGACAGGGTTTCACCATATTGGCCAGGATGATCTCCATCTCCTGACCTCGTGATCTGCCCACTTTGGCCTCCCAAAGTGCTGGGATTACAGGTGTCAGCCACTGCACCCAGCCAAGAGATTTTTGGAAATAAGGAAAATAAGGAAAAAGTATTTTATATTTTGCCCATGAGTTTATTATCTAGTACTCTTTATTCTGTTACACAGATCCACATTTTCATATGGCATTATTTTCCTTTTGCCTGCAAGACTCTCTCTAATATTTACTGTAGAGCAGATCTGCTGCTAATGAATTCTTTTAGGATTTATAAATTTAAAAAGTCTTTATTTTCCCTCTGTTTCTGGAAGATCTAGTCACTGCATATAGTATTCTACTTGAAAGGATTTTTTTTTTTTTCCTTTCAGTCTTTAAAGAAAATATTTCAGTGCCTTTGAGCTTCCATTATTTTTAAAGAGAAATCTGCTGTCATCCCTCTGTCTGGCTATCTGTACATAATGTGTCTTTTTTCTTTGGCAGCTTCTGAGGTTTTCTCTTTCCCAATAGTATTAATCAATTTGATTCTAATGTGCCTCAGTGCAGTTTTATTTATGTTCTTTGTGTTTTCAGTTTGTTGAGTGTCTTGGATCTATGGGTTTATGCTTTTTGTTAAATTTATTTCTTTTCTCAAATATTTTTTTCTGTCACCCTTGCCCCCCAACCTTGCACCCTTTTGAGCCATCTCCAGTTGCATGTATCTTAAGTTTCTTGAGGTTGTTGTTATTGTTCATTTTGTTTGGTCTTTTTTCTTACCTTGTTTTGTTTTAGATAGTTTCTATTGTTGTTTTCAAGTTTATTGATCTTTTACTCTACAGTGTCTAGTCTGCTTTTATATGGTACATGTTTCATATTAGATATTGTATTCATCATTTCCAAAGTTAAATATCTTTCATATCTCTCCTACATGTGCTCACGCTTTCCCTTACTTTGTGAACACATAAAATATAGTATTAACTATTTTAATTAACGTCCTCATGTGCTAATTCTATCATCTATATAATTTCTGGGCCAGTTTCAAGTCACTGAGTTTTCTCCTCATTATGTGTCTTAATTCTGATTTTTTGCATGACTTGTAATTTTTGATTGGATGTCAAACAGTGTGGATTTTACCTTTTTATGAGTTCTGGATATTTCATGTTTCTTTATAGGTTTTTGAACTTTGTTCTAGGGCCTTGTTAAGTTACTTAAAAAGAGTCTAAGTCGGCCGGGTGCGGTGGCTCACGCCTGTAATCCCAGCACTTTGGGAGGCCGAGGCAGGTGGATCATGAGGTCAGGAGATCAAGACCATCCTGGCTAACATGGTGAAACCCTGTCTGTACTAAAAATACAAAAATTAGCCAGGTGTGGTGGCAGGTGCCTGTAGTCCCAGGTACTCAGGAGGCTGAGGCAGGAGAATGGCTTGAACCTGGGAGGCGGAGCTTGCAGTGAGTCAAAATCGTGCCACTGCACTCCAGCCTGGGTGACAGAGTAAGACTCCATATCCTTTAAAAAAAAAAAGAAAAAGTCTAAGTTTTCTAGTGCTGCTATAACAGATTACCACAAACTGAATGGCTTAAAACAACAGAACTATGTTTTTTTCACAGTCATTGAGGCCAAAAATCTAATATCAAGATGTTAGCAGAGCCACATTTCCTCCAAAGGAAGTGGCAGATAATCCAGTACTTCCTTCTTCCAGCTTCTGGTCGTTTTTTGGGCACTCTTGGACTTGAGGCTGCAGCACTTCAATCTCTGCCTCATTTTCACATCATCTTTTCCTCTGAGTGTTTGTGTTATCTCCCTTTGCCTCTATTCTGGAAGGACACTTATAATGCCATTAAGGGTCCACCCAGATAATCCAGGGTAATCTCTTCATCTCAAAATCCTCAACTTAATTACATCTACAAACATCCCTTGCCCAAATAAATTCTCATTTACAAGTTCAGGGATTATAACTTGATACCTTTGCTGACCATGATTATAAGATATAAGGATAAATTAGTCCTCTGTTATTCTAATTCAACCAGAAGCAAAAGTCTGGGAGGAAGTATAAAGGATCAAGCAAAATTGTATGGAGTGAACCAGGAAGAAACCCTGAGGATTTCATTCACCAGTTCAATTTGTTAAAAATGTTTTCTGAACACTCAATATGTGATGGATACATAGGGAAAAAATGCCCTTGTCCTCATGGAGCTAACATTCTAATGAGAGGAGACTAATAATAAAACAAACAAGTTGAACACATTATCTTCATACAGTGATGAGGGCCATGGGAAAAAATAAAACAAGGAAGGGATATGAAATGGACTCCAGGGATGGTGAACAGGTTATAATTTTAAATAGAGTAGGCAGGGAAGGTCTAATTGGAAATAGAGTATTTGGGTAAAGATCTGAAATGAAGTGAGAAAGTGACGCATGCACATATCTGATGAAGATGTTTCAGGTAGATGGAACAGTATGTACAAGAACCCTGAGGTGGGAATGTTTCTGGTGAGTTTGGAGAAACTGGCTAGAAATGCAGCATCAGCTAGAGCAGAATGAGCCACACTGGGGGCGTGTTAGGGGGTGCAGATCAAATAGGACATTGAGAGCTATATGTAATGACTTTGGCTTTCACTTGAGTGAGATGGAAAGCCATTTGGAAAGCCATGATATGATTTAGGCTTTAAAAGGATTTCTTTGACTGTGGTGTTAGGAAGAGATTGGGAACAGAGTATGGAAGCAGCAAGATCTGTTAGGACAGAATAATTCAGTGACAGAATAATGGTGGCTTAAATTAGGATGGCAGTGAAAGTGTGAGATGGCTTTAGATTCTGCTGAAGTTGAGCCAACAGGACTTGTTGGTAGAATACATGTGGGGTATGAGAGAAAGAGAGGCATTCAGAAGAAATCTAATGTTTTAGGCCTGAGCAGTGGAGGGGTGAAGTTGCTATTAGTTGAGATGGGGAAGCCTGTGAGAGGAGCAGGTCTAAAAAGGAAGAGCAGAAATTTCTTTTTGAATATTTAAGTGTGAGGTGCCAATTATACATCCAATTGAGATGTTAAGGAGATCATTGGATATACTGAGTCTGGCATGTAGAGGAGAGGTCTGGTTTGGGCATATATATTCAAGAGTCAGCTGACAGCAAATGGAAGGGAACAGAATTATTATGTTTAGGAACCTATTAAATTTAGAAAGGGTTGGGTATCTTCAAACCTCTTCTCTTTTAACCTAAGGGGTTATATGGAAAATGTTTCTAAGCATATGGCATCCTACCTGTTCAATGTTTATTGACAAAACAAATTAAAATATAGAACAGAGAAAAGAATAGAATTGAGGTACAAAAAGTGCAATAGTTGATGAGAGAATGTCTGGAATTTAACATAAACTAGATAATTAAATTCCCACAAGATGGGTATTATTTCCCCCATTTTATGGATGGGGAAACTGACTTTTAAAGAGGTCAAACAACACACCCAAACTCACAAAGTCAGTGAGTTGTAGAGCTGGGATTCAAATCCAGCAGATCTGTCTAATTCTAAATTTCAGGTCCTTCCTATGACTCTACAAGGCCTTCCAGCCAAACAGTTTAAGGGTAGAAATCATGGCATATTTGGGGCTCAGGGCTCACTTCTTTACTTACAAGGTTAAGCTTTCTGCCACAGGAAATGATCTAGACTAGTTTTTACAAAATGGGGCCAGGAAAGTCATAGTTGTAAATATTCATTATTTGAGAACTATTTCCATTACTGGGCTGAAAGCAAAGGATGTTGTATATCTTACCATCTGGTTATATGAGATCATGAGTAAACAAAATATAATTAATATTGATTATAAAGAGAAACATAAAAAGAGAACCCAGTTCATTACTTAACTTTATTGCTATTGATACCAGGCCAGAAAACTTTCAATTGAGGAACACCACGTTAGCCAATTTTAAATTACAGTCTCTCAAACATCAATACCCCATCTCTGTCACTGTGCCATGCCAGGTTGGCAAAGCCATTTGTAAGGGAAGCAAAGTATCCTGGTGAACAGGCCACCTTGCCGGAAGGTGCCTGCAGACCTTGTCAACAATGAGTCTACTTATTCTTACTGTCCTTTCTTTTTAGATCCTCTATAAAAGGTATAGCTGTTTATCACCTATTGCAGAATCAAATGTCAGTGATATCAATACGTGGGGATAAGAGAGCTCATTCAAGGTGAAATGGAAGATATCACTTGGTTTGTTTATTATGCAGTACAAGGGGAGGAAAGAAGGGGAAACAGGGAAGATGGAGCAATTTCCCTCACAAAAGGAGATGTGTAAGCTGTGCCAACAGCCTTTCCTTTCCAGAACACCAAAGGAACCATTGTTACTAAGTTTGTATTTTGGTCTTGACAGGATACACCTGATCCTAGTTTAGGGCTTTATTTCTATGGCAGGACTAAAGCAGTCTGACCCGACGTAAATGGACCTGGAATGCACACATGTCCTACCAGTCCCATGGTTGAGAGATTGTAGGTTGCATCTTCAGGGGGTCTTTGCTGCTTACTACAACTCTGGGTTCTTAAGGTTCACGCCTGAAGTTTGTGAACTCTATAGTGAACGTGGCTCACTTGCTCTCTCCCTCTGGCTCCATTTCATTGAGTTACTTTTCCAGCATTAAGGACTCCTCACGAAATGACTGAAAGGCAGATGATGGGAAGATTTTTTTTGCTTTGGGTTCTCTGATAGGCCTTGTGAACAGGGCTCTAAGCAGGTGCTGGCATTAGAAAATATTTGTGTTCTTTGACTTACCTGATACCTGGTATGGGAAATTCAGTGAAGAAAGATAGCAGGCAAGACAAGGATGTATTACAGGATCCAGTGGCACAAAGCCACAGGAGACAAGAAACAGTGGGCACTGAAACACTGACAAGAATTTTACAACCTTGTCTCTCTGAGTCTGATCTCTTGATGCCCTGGGAGACGTGAAACACTTACAAAGAGCCAGTATTGACTAATGCCTGGAGATTTCACTTTGAAACTGATAGTGTCTGGGGTGAATTAATATAGCACATGATTTCCGCCACAAAAGTTAATTTTCTAGAAAAACTTTCAGAAGAATGAGATGTCCAGATACTCAATAGCTTAAAAAGTAATGAGGGCTAAGCTGACATCATGAGAAGGAGATAGCTCCATAGAGGAGCTGACATTTAGTGTGGGCTCCAGCCATGCCCAGCCAAATAAGCTGTATTTTCTGGCAGCCCCAGCAAGAGCCATCACCAGTTCTTTTGTTTAACAAAATCCAAGAGTGCAATTAACAATTTCTATGACTTGGCTTTCAGAGCCTTCAAGTTACAAGAGGATAAACAAGTAGGAAAGAAACGGGAGATGCCAATGTTTCAGAAATTATGACCTTCAAAGGAGGAGAAACAGTTCAACCACAGGGAAAGTGGTCAGAAATTTGATATCCTTTCTGTGAGAGCACAAGGAGACCCCAAACTGCCAAACCACTGTATCTGAAGAGGGCTTGCTGGGACTGAAGTTTCCAGAAATCTTTGAATGGCTCATTTATTTTACTGGGGCTAAAGTTGATGGGGTAATTATCAGGGTAGGCTGTGGATCTGATTGCTGTTTGGGCAAGCAGGCTTTCATTGTCAGCCAGGAAGCACTTGGGAATTACTTACTGCAATGTGCCATGCAGACCCGTGCGTGTGAGTGTGCATACGTGGTGTGTGTGTGTGTGTGACAGAGAGAGAGAGAGAGCAAGAGAACTGAGGAGGAAAATGGGCTCTCTTTGCTTTTAAATCCAATTTTTATCTGCTTGGTGTATAAACCAGAGTCAGCAGAGAGAGGTGAAGTTTTCGGTGTGCTAAACCCTACACTAAGGATGAATTTCTAT
Source organism: Rhinopithecus bieti (assembly GCF_001698545.2). Lineage (NCBI taxonomy): Eukaryota > Metazoa > Chordata > Mammalia > Primates > Cercopithecidae > Rhinopithecus > Rhinopithecus bieti. The sequence goes on along the minus strand of NW_016825275.1, from coordinate 43,733 downwards.
TTCACCTGTAACTCAAGCTTCCCCAATCTAACAGGATTATATTAATGGGAATAGCTGAAATATCCCAGCCCCCACCCCTTACCACCAATGCGTGGCCCAGAAGCTCCAGCTCCATCAAAGTCTCACCCAGTGTTGGATACTCACTAGTGGGATCTCACGTGCCCTCAGAAACAGTTCTTTTATGCTCTCCTGTTCAGGGTTTCATAGCTGGGGATCAAGATGCCATCTGAGGGTGGTTGTGCCTCACCTTACCTCTGCATGGCTTCAGTGGTATTCTTGAGAGTCTAAATGTTCATGCCAAGGAATGGAGGGGTCACCTTCTTCTAGTGGCCACATCAGTAACCTGCAGGGTACCAAGGAACGGCTGTACTTTCTGGAGTTCTCACCAGGCTGAAGCAACACTGTCTCCCCACTCTGTCACCTTTGCCTCCTGGGGAGCCATGATCATGCTGCCAGGTCATGCAAAACCCTGTGAGAACATATGCTCCACCTTCTGCCTGTAGCTCCTTCTTTCTATGCAATGCAGATAAAAAGATTCAGGTAGGAGGATCCACATTCTACACCAGTGGTTCTCAAACTTCAGCATGCATTAGAGTCACCTGAAAGTTTCATTAAAACACTGATTTCTGGGTGTTATCCAGGCTTTTTGATTTAGTAACTCTGGAGTGGGGTTTAAGATTTTACATTTCAAAATAATTCCCAGATGATTCTGGTACTACTGCTCTAGGGACCACGTTTTGAGGACCACATTTTGAGAACCCTGGGACACTATGCTGCCCCAGGGCCTCTGATCCACCAGTTGTCTGGGAGGTCCTGCCCCTCAATAGAGACACACCTAGAAACGTGCATCTTCACAGAGGGCCCCATTTATGTTCAAGCTGGTGCCTCCGTTGCCATCATAGATGAAAACACATTGACCCTCCCATGTTATGCATTTAAAGCAAAGGTTTGCTTGCTTGCATTCAGGCAATGTAGGTTTTGACTCCGGAACTTCACACTTGCATGTTCCTTATGTATGAATTACTGACCAACACCATTCTGGGTGTAGAGGTGGGGGGTCCCTTCAATGCTGAAGAATGATCATTTGTGTAGTCTTCTCCCTCTTACTGCAGAAATTATTATATTTGGTGGACTAGTAAAGCAACTGATGGGTAGGAGGCCTGGAGGATAAGATAAGAGGGGCTGTAAAGCAAAGAAGAAAAAATGGGAGAGAAGGGGACAAAATGGATGCCTTCCCATGTTGAGCCTTTGAGGAGTAGTCCTTGAACTATAGTTTCATCATGGATTAAATGGGCCTTGAGGAAGGGGCCTTCCAGGAAGTCTAGACTATGTCGAACATTTCTGCGGGAAATGTGTTATGAGAAGACACAAGCTAACTTACCAACTGGAACACAACTTACTGCAAATTGGAGGTTACAGGAAATGTGCCAAAGGTCTTTTGCCACAGATGAACATTCTTTTGCCCTGATAGTGTGTATCATCATTCATGCTATGGGAGAAACACAAATGAGATCTGGCATCTGCCAGGCTGCTGAATTATTGCTGTTATTATTGGGTTTCCTGTATCTTTCCCATGAAATTACAGTGATCATCACTATGGTATCTGATGAGCCTGAGGTGGATCAGAGCTAAAAATAGGATGGAGAATTCAGGCTCCTGGAGACAGTTCATGCACTGTGTGAGCTTTGAATCTTTGGTTTGCTCCAACTTTTGAGTGTGGCTTGAGGTGGCTCTTGGCAATAACGCGACAGAGCAAAGCTCTGAGGAAAGGCAGTGTATGAAAGTGGAATCTCCAGATTTCATAAACTCCAGGGACCTTCAAGCTAACTGCATTCGACTCCATCCTTCTGCCGGTGAGAAACTGAGGCCCAGAAAGTCACAGTAACCACAGCAGGAGTATGGCCACGTGGGATTCGTTTCGGGCTCCAGAAATAGTTTCCTCAAACCTGACTCCTACAGTATATTCCCTGGACCACCAGTGTTTGGGGCAGTTAGCAGGTGCTAGATGAAATGAGTTTGGGAAATACTGGGTTAAGTATTAAATGTAAGGGTAGGACCTCCTTAAGCTTTACTGGGAGATATGTATAGTATTTTGAATCTCTAAGAGGAGTTAAGGTAGGCAGCCTCTTTTTTCCTACTGAGCACTTCATGGAAGTCCTCCATGGAACCCATTTTTGGAAACACTGCATTATGCCCATAGGTCTTAAAGTCTCCCGTCTGAATTGAGGCCCCTTAAGATAGGTTTGCTTGAAGTCCTGAGGGGAACAATGTGTACTGGGAGTAAGGTTGTCAAGTAAAATATAGGGTGCTCCAGCTAAATTCAAATTTCAGTTAACCACCGCCCCCCCTCTTTTTTTTTTAAGTATAGGTCACATGCAAGATTTGGGACATACTTAAACTAAAACAATTATTCATAGTTTATCTGAAATTCAGATTTAACCAGGAATCCTCGAATTTTGTTGCTAAATCTGGCATTCCTAAGTGAAGATTAGAACAGAAAGACAGAAAACTAAGAGCTGTTAAGACAGGTGGGCTGGGCCTCGGCCTCAGGAAGGAAGGCGCCAACCCTGAAGGCTCTGTTCCAAGGAGAGAGCCCAGATGTTTCTAGCCCAATTAGACCAGAGGCTTCAGATAGGACTGGCTACTAGCTTCAGTCTGGAAATTTGTGGGGCAATTTTTGTTGTGACAATGATTGGGAGGTTCTACTGGTGCTTAATGGACAGAAATGCCATATGCCCTGTAATGTGTGAGACAGTCCAGTTTCCCACCCCACATTCTTTGTGGATGTCCTACCTGACATTCTTATATGTGCTTTCTTCTCTTAAACACAAGTCTATTCACTATAGGAAAGTGCTAGCGCCTGACAACTTCTTCAGATCTCCTGGGATGCTCATGCTCCAGTATTTACATGCTAACTTATATGTCATTTTATGCTGACCTTCCTTTTATTTATCCTCTTTTCTATCATTAAGGCAATGTGTTTGTGTGTGTTCAATTATTTACAATTATTTATACCGGTAGGCAATATCATCTGTGATTTTCATTTAAGGAGAGTAAAATAGGTGTTACAATATGTTCATAATAAAAATGAACCCTTGTTTGGTAGAAATAAGAAGTATTGGCTGAGCCACATTGTTTTTCTTGGCTCTAGTAAAACCCTGAGTTCTGCTCTCTTCTTTTCATTAAGTATGTTAATTCAAATTAGGTTTGGCTACATTTAATGGAAAACAAAATGAGATTGATAAATAAAATAAAATCCTAAATGCCACACCAACTGAATGCATCCTTCCCCACTTGGCCAAGGGGACCCCAGAAAAATATTAAAAACTGGCCATGATGGTACAGAACATTGGACATGCCTTGTTATACCCCCTCCCTCACTAACCACTATTAGGCTTTCTTTCCTGAGTGTTAAACCAAAGCCAGCCCTTTGGAAAGACTTGTTCCACTGCTAAATTCAACCAACCTCCCTTTCGTGGTTTAGAGACAACAAATGATCAGCATTCTTTCCTGATAAGAGACCACCAACCACAAAGTGGTTCTGGCCATCTATGGATGCTGTGCAGAGGGCCTTTGTGTGCTCTGTTTCACCCTTGGATGTATAAGGCCTAATTGTAATACATTTAAATGTTAGGTCTCCAAAGTGAACATGGGACACATGTTGTATTCACGTTAGTCCTCTACACATGCCCATGCCTCCCCTTTGTGAATATTCATAGCTCCTCCTATAATTGTCAAATATATATATATGGCTACCCTGCTCAGCATATATCTCTGTCTTATTCTTCCCACTCTCGAAGTGCCTATTTCTGGCTTCTGACTGGAAGTTACACATTTGCCAGCTTATCAGAATGGCTGCCTGCAGGCTACAATGCTTTATGAGAAATAAAGCTCTCCTTTCCAAATTTGTAACCTAATCATTCTTCAGTTGACAAGAAAAAGGAGTGGCTTCAACAATACAGCAGGTTATTTCTGTTGCATGTATGAGAAGTTAAGAGGTAGGCTGTCCTGTATTGGGAGGCTGCATCCTTCCAGGTCTCTGTTCTGCCATCCTCAAGATGGCTGTTAGGAGGTCTTGGCCATGTTGGACACTCATTTTTGGAAGCCAGTCTCCATTCTGAGGAGGCAAAGCAGCCACATGAAGAGGCCTGCAAGGGAACCAAGGGCCCCAGCCAATAGCCTCAGCTGAGGTCCCAACCAGTGGCTGCAACCCAAGCCAGCCTGGCAAGTGAGGCTATTTCAGTCAGCACCTTCCAGCACCTAAGCTGTCACTGTGTGACACCAGAGAACTGTCTGGTGGATACACAGAAAAGTGAAAAATGATAGGTCATTG
>NW_016825275.1:23503-36145 GCF_001698545.2 Rhinopithecus bieti | reverse complement strand
CTACTCAGGGGTCAGGGACCCACTTGAGCAGGCAGTCTCTCCCTTCTCAGATGTCAACCTCCGTGTTGGGAGATCCACTGCTCTCTTCAAAGCTGTCAGACAGAGTCGTTTGTGTCTACAGAGGTTTCTGCCACCTTTTATTGTTGTTGTTGTTGTTGTTGTTGTTTTTTAGCTGTGCCCTGTCCCCAGAGGTGGAGTCTACAGAGACAGGCAGGCTTCCTTGAGCTGCTGTGAGCTCCACCCAGTTCGAGCTTCCCAGGGCTTTGTTTACCTACTTAAGCCTCAGCAATGGTGGGCGCCCCTCCCCCAGCCTCGCTGCTGCCTTGCGGTTAGATCGCAGACTGCTGTGCTAGCAATGAGGGAGGCTCCATGGGCATGGGACCCTCCCAGCCAGGTGTGGGATATAATCTCCTGGTGTGCCCGTTTGCTACGACCCTTGATAAAGCACATTATTGGGGTGGGAGTTACCCGATTTTCCAGGTGTTGTGTGTCTCAGTTCCCCTGGCTATGAAAAGGGATTCCCTTCCCCCTTGTGCTTCCCAGGTGAGGCGATGCCTCGCCCTGCTTCAGCTCTCACTGGTCGGGCTGCAGCAGCTGACCAGCACCGATTGTCTGGCACTCCCTAGTGAGATGAACCCAGTACCTCAGTTGAAAATGCAGAAATCACCGGTCTTCTGTGTCACTCGCGCTGGGAGTTGGAGACTGGAGCTGTTCCTATTCGACCATCTTGGTCCGCCCCGTCATTGTTCTTTTAAGCCACTAAGATCCCCCTTCCCCTTCCACTACCACCCCACAGGTAGGGGGGAATTGTTATGCAGCAATTGATAACCCAAACAACATTCGTTTATTCATTCACGTGAACCCATTTGCTAAGCACTATTCCAGATGCTGAGGATTCAGGAGTGAAAAGGTAGAAAAAATCCTTGTGCTCAAGAAGTTTACCATCTATCTAGCTCCTTCTTTTATTCCTCTAGAGGCTACAAATCATTTTTCTCTTCAAGCCACCACACCTACTTCTTCTTTTATGTGGAAGTTGGAGACCATTAGATGTGAATTTTTCCAACTTCTTTCTCCCACACCCGCCCTTCCTGGATCTATACCGTCTCCTCTCCTCCACCACAGCTCATGGCAGGGCCAGAAGCAGCCCATCCCCTCTTTCCTGTGGATCTACACTGTCTCCTCTTCTCCACTGCAGCTCACAGCAGGGTCAGAACCAGCCCATCCCCTCTTTTCTGCTATCCAGCTACCAGACTCTGGATCCTATCCTTCCTCTCATGTGCTTTTAACTTCTGCTCCGTGAGACCCACTCTTCCATAATATAAGCAGATTCATCTCTACAGTCCCAAAAACTAGCAAAATAAAAAGCTCCTCTTTTACCTTATCTTCACACCGTACCTTTTGCTCTTTCTCTTTTAGCCTTCACAGTCAAGTTTCTACAGATTGCAGTTTTCTCATTCTTTCCTTGTTTTCTCATTCCAGTTCACTAGTATATAATGGTCATGGAAGTGATATTTAAGCTGATACAATAACTATTTGATTCTTCATATTGCTGGAACTTTCAGCAGCATTTGCATTTCTAACCATTCTTTCCTTCCTCAACTAAATTCTAGGGTAATCTCTTGGTTCTCTTCCTACATCTCCAACCCGTCTATCTCTTTCCCTTATCTTTCTGACCATCCTCCATCAGTTATTGTTCAGGGTTCCACCTTCGGCCTTCTTGTCTCATTCTCCTTCCAAGTCAAATTCATCCACATCCATAGTTTTAACCCACCACCAAAGTGCTAATGCCCCCAAAACCAGTATGTCCACTCCAGACTGCTACCCCAAGCCCTTGGTTCATTTGCCCAGCTTCCTTCCAAGCAACTCCACTTGGGTTTCCACCAGGCAGTACAAGTTCAGAGCTGAATCCAATCTCTCCACCTCTTTCCACTAATCCAAGTCTCAGCCAGCAATGCTTCTTGATGAAGCCTAAAACCAGGGAGCCAACCTAGATTTCTCTATTCTTTTTTTGTACCATCACCCACATACATAGGATTTTTTTTAAATCACAAGATCCTCTTGATTCTATATCCTTATGATTTTCTGTCTCCATTCTTCCATTTCCATCCCCACTGTTCAAAACTGTTCCCTCCTCCACTTATGGAAGCCTTACTGCACTCCTTCCCCCAGAGTAATTCCTCCTTCAATTAGTCCTCTTTTCTACTATCAGAGCGACATGTCTAACATTTAAAATTGACAGATTAAGCTGCTATTGAGAATTCTCCAATGGCCTCTGCTCTGGGTCCTGCTTGGTGCTTTAGTTCCTCCCTTCCCCATCCACCTTTAGTCCTCCCCTGGCCACATCTTCGGACCAGAGGGATGTGTACAACTTGAACCTGTGCCACCACTCCCCAATTCAGGTATTCCGAATCTAAGGACTCCCTGTGTGCATGGTATGAAAAGGCCTCTGTGCTCTTGCCCAGCCCCCTGAAGTATTAGGAACAGGAAATTTGCTGCCTCATCCATTCCCCACTATTTCTGCCTCCTGTGAGTTTGCTTACTTTCCCTCATTTCCTCACTTCTGCACATTCTTTTCTCTCTACCTGCAATGATCTCCTCTTTTACCCATCAGAGTAAAATTTCTACTCCTTTAAAAAAAAAAATTCAATAAGTTTTTAGAAAACAGGTAAAGTTTGGTTACATGAATAAGTTCTTTGGTGGTGATTTCTGAGATTTTGGTGCCCTCATCACCCAAGCAGTATACACTGTACCCAATGTGTAGTCTATCCCTTGCCATCCCCTACCCTTTCCCCAAGTCACCAAAGTCCAATGTATCACTCTTGTGCCTTTGTGTCCTCACAGCTTATCTCCTACATATGAGTGAGAACATAGGATGTTTGGTTTTCCATTCCTGAGTTGCTTCACTAGAATAATGGTCTCTACTTCCATTCAAGTTGCTGTATATATATATACACATTTGATTGATGGGCTTTTGGGCTGGTTCTATATTTTTGCATTGCAAATTGTGCTGCTATACATACGCATGTGCAAGTATATTTTTCATGTAATGACTTATTTTCCTCTGGGTAAATACCCAGTAGTGGGATTGCTGGATCAAATAGTAGATTTGCTTTTAACTCTTCGAGGAATCTCCACACTGTTTTCCATAGTGGTTGTACTAGTTTACATGCCCACCAACAGTGTAAAAGTGTTCCTTTTCACCTCATTCTTGCCAACATCTATTTTTTTTTTTTTTATGGCCATTCTTGAAGGAGTAAGGTGGTATTGCACTGTGGTTTTCATTTGCATTTCCCTAATCATTAGTGATGTCAACATTTTTCTACACGCTTGTTGCCCATTTGCATATCTTCTTTTGAGAACTGTCTGTTTTGTCCTTAGCCCACTTTTTGATGGGATTGTTTTTTTCTTGAGTTCATTGTAGATTCTAGATATTAGTCTTTTGCCAGATATATAGATTGTGAAGATTTTCTCCCACTCTATGGGGTGTCTGTTAACTCTGCTGATTATTTCTTTTGCTGTTCAGAAACTTTTTAGTTTAATTAGGTCCCATCTGTTTATCTTTCTCTTGCATTTGCTTTTGGGTTCTTGGTCATGAAGTCTTTGCCTAAGCCAATGTCTAGAAGGGTTTTTCTGGTGTTATTTTCTAGAATCTTTATGGTTCAGGTCTTAGATTTAAGTCTTTGATCCATCTTGAGAGATTTTTGTATAAGGTGAGAGATGAAGATCCAGTTTCATTCTTCTACATGTGGCCAGCCAATTATCCCAGCACCATCTGTTGAATAGGATGTCCTATCCCCCACTTTATGTTTTTTGTTTGGTTTGTCAAAGATTAGCTGACTGCAAATATTCGGCTGTATATCTGAGTTCGGTATTCTGTTTCATAGGTCTATGTGCCATTTTTATACCAGTACCATGCTGTTTTAGTGACTGTGGCCTTATAGTATAGTGTGAAGGCAGGTAATGTGATGCTTCCAGATTTGTTCTTTTTACTTAGCCTAGCTTTGGGTATGTGAGCTCTTTTTAATTTTTTGTTTCCATATGAATTTTAGGATTATTTTTTCTAGTTCTGTGAAGAATTATGGCAGTACTTTGATAGAAATTGCATTGAATTTGTAGATTGTTTTGCCAATATGGTTGTTTTCACAATATTCATTCTGCCCATCCATGAGCACGGGATGCCTTTCCATTTGTCGTGTCATCTGTGATTTCTTTCAGCAGTGTATTGTAGTGTTCCTTTTAGAGGTTTTCCACCTCCTTGGTTAGGTATAGTCCTAAGTATTTGTTGTTGTTATTTTTGTTGTTATTGCAGCTATTGTAAAAGGGGTTGAGTTCTTGACTCTATTCTCAGCTTGGTTGCTGTTGGTGTATAGCAGAGTGACTGATTTGAGTACATTAATTTTGTATCCAGAAACTTTGCTGAATTCATTTAACAGTACTAGGGACTTTCGAGATGAGACTTTAGGGTTTTCTAGGTATATGATCATGTCATCAGCAAACAGTGACAGTTTGACTTCCTCTTTACCGATTTGAATGCCCTTTATTTCTTTCTCTTGTCGATTGCTCTGGCTAGGACTTTCAGTACCATGTTGAATAGAAGTGGTGAAAGTGGCCATCCTTGTCTTGTTCCAATTCTCAGGGGAAGTGCTTTCAACTTTTTCCTGTTCAGTATAATATTGGCTGTGGGTTTGTTGTAGATGGCTTTCATTACCTTAAGGTATGTCCCTTCAACTTTGTTTTTGTTGAGAGTTTTAATCATAAAGGGATGCTGGATTTTATAAAATGCTTTTTTCTGCATCTATTGAGATGATAATTTAATTTTTGTTTTTAATTCTGTTTATGTCATGTATCATGTTTATTGACTTATGTATGTTAAACTCTCTCCGCATCCTGGTATGTAACCACTCAATCATGGTGGATTATCTTTTTGATATGCTATTGGATTTGGTTTGCTAGTATTTTGTAGAGGATTTTTGCATCTATGTTGATTGGGGATATTGGTCCATAGTTTTCTTTTTTTTGTTATGTCCTTTCCTGGTTTTGGTATTATTAGGGTGTGACTGGCTTCATAGGACGATTTAGGCAGGATTCCCTCTTTCTCTGCCTTTTGGAATAGTTTCAATAGGATTGGTACCAATTCTTTACATTCTAATAGAATACAGCTGTGAAACCATCTGTTCCTGGCATTTTTTTTTTCTGTTGGCAAATTTTAAATTACCGTTTCAATCTTCCTGCTTGTTATTGGTCTGTTCAGATTCTTTATTTTCCTGGTTTAATTTAGGAGGGTTGTATATTTCTAGGAATTTATCCATCTCCTCTAGGTTTTCTAGTGTATGTGTGTAAATATTTTCATAGTAGCTGATATGGTTTGGCTGTGTTCCCACTCAAATATCTCTTGAATTCCCACGTGTTGTGAGAGGGACCTGGTGGGAGGCAATTGAATCATGGGGGCAGGTCTTTCCTGTGCTGTCTGAGTGATAGTGAATAAATCGCATGATATCTGAAGGCTTTATGAGGCAGAGTCTCCCTGCACAAGCACTCTCTTTTCCTGTTGCCATCCACGTAAGATGTGACTTGCTCCTCCTTGCCTTCTACCATGATTGTGAGGCTTCTCCAGCCACATGAAACCATAAGTCCATTAAACCTTTTTTCTTTTGTAAATTGGCCAGTCTTGGTATGTCTTTTTTGAGATGGAGTCTCACTCTGTCGCCCAGGCTGTAGTGCAGTGGCATGAATTTGGCTAACTGCAACCTCGGCCTCCCGGATTCAAGTGATTCTCCAGCCTTAGCCTTCCAAGTAGCCAGGGCTACAGGTGTACACCACCATGTCTGGCTAATTTTTGTATTTTTAATAGAGATGGGGTTTTGCCATGTTGGCCAGGCTGGTCTCCAACTCCTGACCTCAGGTGATCCACCTGCCTTGGCCTACCAAAGTGCTGCGATTACAGGCATGAGCCACCTCACCCAGCCTTGGGTATGTCTTTATCAGCAGTGCTAAAATGAATGAATACAGTAAATTGTTACCATACCAAAGTGCTGCGATTACAGGCATGAGCCACCTCACCCAGCCTTGGGTATGTCTTTATCAGCAGTGCTAAAATGAATGAATACAGTAAATTGTTACCAGTAGAGTGGGGTGCTGCTAAAAAGATACCTGAAAATGTAGAAGTGACTTTGGAAGTGGATAACAGGCAGAGATTGGAACAGTTTGGAGAGCTCAGAAAAAGACAGAAAACTGTGGAAAAGTTTGGAACTCCCTAGAGACTTGTTGAATGGCTTGACCAAAATGCTGATGAAGATATAGACAGTGAAATCCAGGCTGAGTTGGTCTCAGATAAAGATGGAGAACTTGGGAACTGGAGCAAAGGTGACTCTTGTTATGTTTTAGTAAAGAGACTAGCAGCATTTTGCTCCTGCCCTAGAGACCTGGAACTTTGAACTTAAGAGAGATGACTTAGGGTATCTGGTGGAAGAAATTTCTAAGCAGGAAAGCATTCAAGGGGTGACTTGCGTGCTGTTAAAGGGATACAGTTTTAAAAGGGAAACAGCACAAAAGTTTGGAAAAATTGCAGCCTAAAAGTGTGATAGAAATGAAAATCCCATTTTCCGGGAGAAATTCAAGTCAGCTGCAGAAATTTGCATAAGTAACAAGGAGCCGAATGTTAATCACCAAGACAATGGGGAAAATGTCTCCAGGGCATGTCAGAGACCTTTGCAGTATCCCCTCTAATCACAGACCCAGAGGTTTAGGAGGAAAAAATGGTTTCATGGCCCAGGCCCAGGGTCCCTCTGCTGTGTGAAGTCTAGGGACTTGGTGCCCTGAATCCCAGCTACTCAAGTTGTGACTAAAAGTGGTCAAGGTGCAGCTCAGCCTCTTGCTTCAGAAGGTGAAAGCCCGAAGCCTTGGCAACTTCTATGTGGTGTTGAGCCTGCAGGTAAACAGAAGTCAAGAATTGAGGTTTGGGAACCTCTGCCTAGATTTCAGAGGATGTATGGAAACACCAATATGACCAGGCAAAAGTTTGCTGCAGGGGTGGGGCCCTCATGGAGAAACTCTGCTAGGGCAGTGCAGAAGGGAAATGTGGTGTCAGAGCCCTGACACAGAATCCCTACAGGGGCACCCCCTAGTAGAGCTATGAGAAGAGGGCCACTGTCCTCCAGACCCCGGAATTGTATATCCACCAATGGCTTGCACTGTGCACCTGTAAAAGCCACATGCACCCAATGCCAACCTGTGAAAGCAGCCAGGAAGGAAGGTATACTCTGAAAAGCTGCAGAGCTGGAGCTGCCCAGGACCATGGGAACCCACCTTTTGCATCAGCATGACCTGGATGTGAGACATGAAGTCATAGGTGATCGTTTTGGAGCTTTAAGATTTGGCTGCCCTGCTGGATTTTGGAATTGCATGGGGTCTAAAGCCCCTTTGTTTGGGCAAATTTCTCCCAGTTGGAATGGATATATTTATCCAATTCCTGTACCCTCATTGTATCTAGGAAGTAACTAACTTGCTTTTGGTTTTACAGACTCATAGGCAGAAGAGGCTTGCCTTGTCTCAGATGAGACTTTGGACTGTGAACTTTTGAGTTAATGCTGAAATGAGTTAAGACTTTGGGGGACTGGCCGGGCGTGGTGGCTCAAGCCTGTAATCCCAGCACTTTGGGAGGCTGAGACGGGTGGATCATGAGGTCAGGAGATCGAGACCATCCTGGCTAACAAGGTGAAACCCCGTCTCTACTAAAAACTACAAAAAACTAGCCGGGCGAGGTGGCGGCGCCTGTAGTCCCAGCTACTCGGGAGGCTGAGGCAGGAGAATCAGCTCACTGCAAGCTCCGGGAGGCGGAGCTTGCAGTGAGCTGAGATCCGGCCACAGCACTCCAGCCTGGGTGACAGAGCGAGACTCCGTCTCAAAAAAAAAAAAAAAAAAAAAAAAAAAAAACTTTGGGGGACTGTTGGGAAGCCATGTTGGTTTTGAAGTGTGAGGACATGAAATTTGGGAGGGGCCAGAGGTGGAATAATATGGTTTGTCTGCATCCCCACCCAAATCTCATCTTGAATTCTCACATTATAGGAGGGACCTGGTGGGAGGTAATTGAATCATGAGGGCAGTTTTTTCCCTTGCTGTTCTCGTGTTAGTGAATAAGTCTCATGTGATCTGATGGCTTTTTAAAACAGAGCTTCCCAGCACAAGCGTTCTCTTATCCTACTGCCTTCCATGTAAGATGTTACTTGTTCCTTTTAGTCTTCTACCATGATTGTGAGGCTTCCCCAGCCACATGGAAGTATAAGTCCATTAAACCTCTTTCTTTTGTAAATTGTCCTGTTTTGGGTATGTCTTTATCAGCAGCATGAAAAAGAACAAATACATTTGCCTTGAATAATCTTTTGTATTTCTGTGGTATTGGTTGTAATATCTCTCATTTTGTTTCTAATTGAACTTATTTGGATCTTCTGTCTTCTTTTCTTGGTTAATCTCACTAATGTTCTATCAATTTTATTTATCTTTTCAAAGAATCAGCTTTTGGTTTCATTTATCTTTTGTGTTTTTGTTTCTTTCAATTTCATTTAGTTCTGCTGTTATCTTTGTTACTTCTTTTCTTCTGCTGGGTTTGGTTTGGATTGTTCTTGTTTCTCCAGTTTTTTGAGGTGTGATGTTAGTGTTTTGCATGTGTCCATGTGAAGAGACCCCCAAACAGGCTTTGTGTGAGCAACATGGCTATTTATTTCACCTGGGTGCAGGTGGGCTGAGTCTGAAAAAGGAGTCAGCAAGGGTGGTGGGATTATCATTGGTTCTTATAGGTTTTGGGATAGGTGGTGAAGTTAAGAGCAATGTTTTTGGGGCAGGGGGTGGATCTCACAAAGTACATTCTCAAGGGTGGGAGAATTACAAAGAAACCTGTTAAGGGTGGAGGAGATTATAAAGAACATTGATCAGTTAGGGTGTGGTAGACACAAATCACAATGGTGGAATGTCATCAGTTAAGCTATTTTCACTTCTGTGGGTCTTCAGTTGCTTCAGGCCATCTGGATGTATACGTGCAGGTCACTGGGGATATGATGACTTAGCTTGGGCTCAGAGGCCTGACAGTTAGATTGTCAATCTATGCTTTTTAGACTTTTCAAATGTAGGCATTTAATGCTATGAACTGTCCTCTTAGTGCCACTTTTGCCATATCCCAGAGGTTTTGATAGGTTGTGTCATTATTATTCAGTTCAAATAATGTTTTAATTTCCATCTTGATTTTATTGTTGACCCAATGATCATTCAAGAGCAGGTTATTTCATTTCCATGTATTTGAATGGTTTTGAGGGTTCACTTTATAGTTGATTTTGAATTTTATTCCATCATGGTCTGAGATAGTACTTGATATAATTTCTATTTTCTTAAATTTATTGAGTCTTGTGACTTATTGTGTGGTCTATCTTTGAGAATGTTCCATGTGCTGATGAAAAGAATGTATATTCTGCAGTTGTTGGGTAGAATGTTCTGTAAATATCTGCTAAATCCATTTGTTGTAGGGTATATTTTAAGTCCATTGCTTCTTTGTTGACTTTTTCTTTTGATGATGTGTCTAGTGCTGTCAGTGGAGTATTAAATTCCCCCCCCATAACTGCATTGCCATCTATCTCATTTCTTAGGTCTAGTAGTAATAGTTTTATAAATTTGGGAGCTTGAGTGTTAGGTACATATATATTTAGGATTGTGATGTTTTCTTGTTGTATCAGTCCTTTTATTATTATATAATGTCCCTCTTTTTAAACTGTTCTGTTGCTTTAAAGTCTGTTTTGTCTGATATAAGAATAGCTACTTCTCATTTTTGGTGTCCATTTGCATGGAATATCTTTTTCTATGCCTTTACCTTATTTTGGTGTATTTTGAGGTTTCACTTCAAGATTTACAGCTCCTTTTAGCAGTTCTTGTAATGCTGGCTTGGTAGTGGCAAATTCTCCCAGCATTGTTTTGGTCTGGAAAAAGATGTATCTTTCCTTCATTTATGAAGTGTAGTTTTGCTGAATACAAAATTCTTGGTTGGTAATTGTTTTGTTTAAGGAGGCTAAAAATAAAACCTCAATCTCTTCTAGCTTGTAGGGTTTCTGCTGAGAAATCTGCCATTAATCTGATAAGTTTTCCTTTATACCTGATGCTTTTGCTTCACAGATCTTAAGATTCTTTTCTTTATCTTGACTTTAGATAACCTGATGACTATGTGTCTAGGCAATGATCTCTTTGTGATGAATTTCCCAGGTGTTCTTTGAGCATCTTGTATTTGGATGCCTAGATCTCTAGCAAGGCTGGGGAAGTTTTCCTTAATTTTTCCCTTAAATATGTTTTCCAAACTTTTAGATTTCTCTTCTTCCTCTTAAACCACCAATTATTCTTAGGCTTGGATGTTTAACATAGTCCCAAACTTCTTGGACGCTTTGTTCATTTTTTAAAATTCTTTTTTCTTTGTCTTTGATGGATTGAGTTAATTAGAAAGCCTTGTCTTTGAGCTCTGAAGTTCTTTCTCCTGCTTGTTTGATTCTATTGCTGAGACTTTCCAGTACATTTTGAATTTCTCTAAGTGTGCCCTTGATTTCCAGAAGTTGTGATTGCTTATTATTTATGCTACCCATTTCACTGAAGAATTTTCTTTCATATATCCTGTATATTTTTGATTTATTTAAGTTGGACTTCACCTTTCTCTGGTGGATCCTTGATTAGGTTAATAATTGACCTTCTGAATTCTTTTTCTGGCAATTCAGATATTTCATCTTGGTTTGGATCCATTGCTGTTGAGCTGGTATGATCATTTGAGGGTGTTAAAGAAACTTGTTTTGTCATATTACCGGAATTGTTTTTCCAGTTCCTTCTCATCTGGGTAGACTATGTCAGAGGGAAAATCTGGGATTCAAGGGCTGCTGTTCAGATTCTTTTGTCCCACAAGGTGTTCTCTTGATGTGGTGTTTTCCCCCTTCCCCTAAAAATGGGGCTTCCCAAGAGCCGAACTGTAGTGATTGTTTCACTCTTCTATCTAGCCACCCAGTGGAGCTACCGGACACTGGGCTGGTATTGAAGAGTGTCTACAAAGAGCCCTGTGATGTGATCCGTCTTCAGGTCTTGCAGCTTTGGATACCAGCACCTGCTCTGGTGGAGGTCTTAGGGGAGTGGACTCTGTGAGGTTTCTTAGTTGTGTTTTTGTTTAGTGTACTGGTTTTGTGTTTGTTGGCCTCCAGTCAGGAGTTGGCACTTTCAAGAGCACACCAGCTGCAGTCCTATGGGGAAGATGCAAACTTGCCCCAGAGACACCTGGTTAAGTATTCAGGTTTCTCAGACATTGGTCAGGGCCATAGAACTCCCAACAGATTATGGCTATTGTTTTTGGATACTAGGGTGGGTAGAGAAAGACCACCAGATGGGGGCAGGGATAGGTGTGTCTGAGCTCCAACTCTCCTTGGGCGGAACTTGCTCTAGCTGCTGTGGTGGATGGGGATGTGGTTCCAAGGCCAATGGAATTATATTCCCAGGGGGATTATGGCTGCCTCTGCTAAGTCATCCAGGTCACCAGGGAAGGGGGAAAGCCAGCAGTCCCAGGCCTTGCCCCTCTCCCATGCAGCCTGCAGTCCTAAAGTCCAGACTCACTCCCACAGTGCCCCTGCAACAGCACTGAGTCTATTTCCAGGCAGCTGGTGACCAGGGCTGAGAACTTGCCCCAGACCATGAGTCTCCCCATTGAAAAAGCAAGCAGACTCACAGTTTTTGGACATTTCAGGGAGCCTGCAGTAGTGATCCAGTTCCTTCAAAAGATCTGTGAATTTTCTTAGCTTTCTTGGTATGTTTTGTAGTACTTCCTGGAGGAAAAGTTCAAGATGTGAGTCTCCACATGCTGCTCTGTTCATCTGAGCAGGAGCTGCAAGCTAGTTCTGCCTCTTACCTACCATCTTAATCCAATTACTACTCCATATTAGGTTTCAGCAAAAGGGTCTCCCCAACCACCCCCAGCAGACCCAGGCATGCTTTCTGCATTCTTGCTGCACTTTGACTCACCTTCTGTGGCTGTTCTTGAGTTCTTCAAAGACATTGCTGGCATCGTCTCCATTTTCCCTTCATTTCCTAGCTCATTCCTGGCATGTAGATACCATGAATAAAGAAAGTTACCTCTACTAGCCAAGAAATGCATCTCACTTGCCAGTTTCACCATGGTTTGCATTTCAATGGCAGGAGAATTTAGAAGCACTTCAGTATAGGATTGTGGTGTCTTATTAAAAATATTAGCTGCCCCTTTTACTGAGTCTTTCCTCTATGCCAGGCACTTTGCTAAGTGCTTTACAAATATTATCACATTTATCTTCATTATAACTATGTAAAGCAGACATAATTATTAAACCCAGTTTACAGATACGGAAACTGAGGCTCAGCAAGGTTAAATTAAATGCTCCAGGTCACACAAGCAGGAAGAGAAAAGCCAAAGTTCCCATCTAATTACTCCAGAGCACACTCTCTTCCACTGCACGTGGGATTAGAACAACTTATTGGGGCAAAATATGCAGTCTCTCCTCTTCCAACCGTAACAAATGGATTTAAATATATCAAAAAGTATTCTTAGGGAAGCAATGTTCCTATATGATCAAAAGTTGTCAGTGCTTTTCTTAAAAAATGAATATGGTA
>NW_016825275.1:4270-20160 GCF_001698545.2 Rhinopithecus bieti | reverse complement strand
TTTTTTTGAGACGGAGTCTGGCTCTGTCGCCCAGGCTGGAGTGCAGTGGCCGGATCTCAGCTCACTGCAAGCTCCGCCTCCCGGGTTTACGCCATTCTCCCACCTCAGCCTCCAGAGTAACTGGAACTACAGGCGCCCGCCACCTTGCCCGGCTAGTTTTTTGTATTTTTTAGTAGAGACGAGATTTCACCATGTTCGCCAGGATGGTCTCGATCTCCTGACCTCATGATCCGCCCGTCTCGGCCTCCCAAAGTGCTGGGATTACAGGCTTGAGCCACCGTGGCTGGTCTTAAGGTAGTTTTAAAATTAAAAGTCCTAATAAAATCTTATTCCAAGAAATTGTTTCTTTTCTTTTTTTAGATTATTCAGTTAGGTTACTTCTAGAACAGAAGCAGTGCTATGCTGTTGTGAAGTAAAAAATCTTTTTTACTTGAGCCCATGAATTGTTAGTTAAAATACCTTATTGCTAACATCAATAATTAAGTAGCAGAGGAAAGATGTATCATGGTGCTTTTGTGCTCAACGATGCCAGAATTATGTACTAATCCTGTGTCAAGATAAAATTCCCCGCTGAGATGCCTAGGAAGACATGCCGTCACCACCTGCAACAGCATTAACTCACTGTGCTTTTAGGAAATTGACACATATTAAGGACAAAAGTCATTTTTAGACAGAGCAAGAGAACATTTGGCAACAGGCAGAAGCTAAAAGGGAATTTCAGCTTGTGGCTCCATACAACTGACTCAAATAGGATATTTGAACATAAAGAAGTCAGGACTAGTTGGCAGCTTATCCCGACAGAATTGCATCGCTCCTCACAGTTGTAAACCATTTTTGTAAAGGTTTAGTGGGGTAGCAGCAGCAGCTGGTTACTGCAGTGTCTTTCTTCCATCAGGCAAATGCCTGATGGCTCTCAGGATGCCTGGCAAATAACCCTGGCAAAAAGGTACCATTTCCCCCAAATTCAGCAAAGAATTGTATAAATTCCACAGTGCCCAGCTCATTGCTATTAGCACTCCCAGCCCTCATTTTTGGATTAGTTTCTGAAAGGAAAGGCCCTCTTTCCTTCCTCTCTGGTTCTTCCTCACGATTACTGCAATCCTTAGCACTTTTTGTGGTTTGACTGGTTAATTCCCATGTAATGGGTGGAAAAAGACCTGAAGCATGGAAAAGTTACAAGATTAACGGTGTTTGTACGGTGAACCAATACTACGGTGAAAAGTTCTCCTTTGGTAGGTTAATAATAAAAAGCATAAAAATAGCTACCTCCATTTTATGTGCTCCAGTTGCTACATACTGTTTGCCTTATAACCATTTCCTTCTTTACTCCTCATACCAAGTCTGCAAAGCAGGCTTTAATCGAGCTCATTTAACAGATTAAAGAGATAAAACAAAACAAAAACTGAGGCTGAAGGAGACAACAGCTTGCCCAAGGTCACACATTCAGTAAGCGGCAAAGTGTCTGAGTCCAAAGCATGAAAGTTCCCTATCTTGTGAAGTGATATTCCATTAAGGACAGCCTTTGTTCACAAGGCGGTTCCAGGTTTAGCTTTTGCTAAGCACACAGTACATTTGTAGCCTGTGTCACACAGTTATGTTATTGTTCTGTTTTCTAATTCCCTGTATGTGCTAAACCTTATAACAGGGACAATGTGCTATTTCTTTAAGCATCCATTGCATATCCTAGGTTGCAGACATATATCTGGTACTTAATCATTGTTGATTGATGCTTTTTATATTGTAAACAGTGTTTCTCTTCCTTCATCCAATAAACACTGATTAAAGCCCACTTTTGTGCTGACAGTGTAGTACTTTCTATGGGAAATAGTAAAATGAAGATTCTACCCATCTTGCCCTCAAAGAAATCTAGAAAGTGGGGAACATCATGTATATGGGGAAGAGGAACCTTGCTCACACTTTTCCTCTTCCCCTTCCTTGCATCTCCCCACAAAAAGAGGCAACTATAATCTGATTGGTCTGGTTCCAGAACACTTGTTTGGCCACACTTACTGGTGGGCAGGGTAATTATTTAACTTTTAAGAGGTTCTGTCTTTCTTCTTTTCCAGTGCATGTGGTACAATTTGTAAATTGAACTAATGTCTCTTTAGTTACCTGGTCATCTTTTTGTGATGTTCTTATCTTTTTTTCCATATACTCAAAGCTTACTGGGCTTTTGTTTTAGTTCTCATACCATGTGATAAACTAGAAAATGAGATCTAATATTTAGATCTGGCTTGGTGCAGACACAATGCTATGGAGGCCCTGAGTATAATCTGTGGGTTTTAATCCAGGGTTATGAAAGCTCTAAATTGGGGAGAAGTGGTCACTAGCCCAACCAGTAGTACTTTGCTTTCCACTTGCTATTATCCCTGATGTGTAAATTTCACTTGGGAATTTGGTGGAGAAGAGGATGACTGGCAAGGATTTTGAGGTCCCTGGCCTTCATGCCATAAAATACCACTAAAAGTTTACTACCTGACCTAACCCAGGAGCTACATCACAGAGACAGGACAAAGTGTTATCAAGGCTCAAGCCACATGCTATAGGACTCCAGGAAAGCTCACTATTGACTTGAGGGCCTTGGGCAAATGTATGTACTTTTAAGGTTTCTTTTCTCAATACTGGTTCAAACGATGGACTTATTACGTAAAGAACACTGAGAGCTGAGCAATTCATGTAATAGGGTTGAGTGACTGCATGTTGTCAGCATTCAAAAAGAGACTGACAGAAAATTTGGCTAAGCAAGGCCAATAACTCTGGCCATATCCGCCATGGGAAGACTTACCTATGTAGAATTCAACATCCATGGCACTCATTTATTAATGTCCTATTAGTCATAGTCCTTAAGGCCTATTAAATTCAAATAACTTCTTGGGTACCTGTTAGAGAATGTGATAAACTATGTAGTTTTGTACCCTGTAACAAGTCCAGACATATAATAGCTTTTTAACATATCAGGGTCACATTCAATAACACTTTAAACTTACACTCCAAACACAAGTACTTTGCTACTACCCTGATTCTTATTACTATGTTTGTGTTTTGAAGTGATCCTACCCCTTTAAAATGAATCCCACTCTCTCTTTATAATGATTTCTGTGTATGTAATCAATTTGCTTCTTCCCTCTATGAGGATAAATGGCTGTGGATCTCACACAGTTGCTACTGAGTAGAATGACCTTCAGCAGGCAGAGATAAACAAGAGCTGCTTTTCATCTCCCAACCATTGATTTTCTGCAAGTCAAACCACAAAACTGCTTTGAAGTCCAGGAGAGAGCTGCAAGGGAAGAGGGAGATAAAACTGAAGGGAAGGGTGGATTTGAAACAAAGTTAATCTCTGCCACCTAGGTGTAGATAGTTATTGGCAAAACTGAACCTGCCAGGTTGTATTGAGAGAATTTAGATTATTGTAAAAAGTGTGTTTTAAACTGGTAAAACTGGGTTTGGAAAGGGTGGTATATAAAACAAAGAGAAGTCTGAAAGGGTCTTGCATAAAATTTATAAACTTAGCAGAAATAATTGCTTTAAATGGAATTAAATAGTATCAGGTGTGCAGTATATAATTTTAATACTGCTTGTGAAGTCTTCCATTTTGTTTATGTTGCATAACAGGAAAGGTATATGGATTGTAAGAGTAATTATTTGATGTGTCAATATTTTTTCTCTAAAAACTACACAATAGATCAAGAGTTTGGTTTGATGGTTTTACAGAACAGTTATGACTTTTATAAAAAATTATACACATATTTGAACCAATGCTTTCCATTGACAACAATTACTTTTTTCTTTTTTTTTTTTTTTTTTTTTTTATTTGAGAGGCGGAGTCTCCTCTGTAGGGCATACACAGAGAGAGAGAGGAGAGAGAGAGGAAGACCTGGAGTGCAGTGGGTCCAGATGCTCAGTCACTGCAAGCTCCGCCTCTCCGGGTTTTTAACCGCCTATCCTCACTGGCCTCAAGTCCATTCCCGATGTAGTCTGGACATCAAGGCGCCGCGGCCAAACCTTTGTCTTCGCCCCGGTCTAGTTTTTTTTTGTAATTTTTTTAGTTAAGAGACGTGTTGTTCCGGTGTTAGGCCAGTTGATGTGTTCTTCGATTCGTTCCTGATCCGTCGTGATCCAGCCCAATCTCAACACCCATCTCGGCCTCCCAAAGTGCTGGGATTACAGGCGTGAGCCACCGCGCCCGGCCGACAAAATACTTTTCTATGAGCTTCAGCATAAACCTAGGAGACAGGCTCGATAAATGCTACTACCTCTTTTATATATGAGGAACCAGAGCCTGAGGGAACCCATGTGAACTGCCCAGAGAGACACTGAAAAAAACAGTGGAGGGGCCAGTAGTAGAGAATCCAAGTTCTCTGATAATTGGTCTCCTCTTCTTCCTGCAGGCTCCCTGTAATTTGAGGTTTAGGGGAGAGGAAAACTTGAACCCTGCCTTCCCCTCTTCTTCCTGAAATGTGTTGTTTTGTCAGGGTGGTCTTTTCAATGTACTCTTAACATGATACTGTTGGGATCCTAGAACATATTTATTATTCTTAAGATGTCTGGAGGTTAAATGCTGACACTGAAAATTTGGAGACCCTGCTTTGAAGACAGTCATTACTTTGACCACAGAGGAGGTTTGAGCTTCCTGAATAGTGCTGTATAAAGTAGGATTTACCATAATTCTGGGGGAGCTTAAGGAAACTTAGTGTTGTGAAATGAAAGATCGTTGAGAAAGTTTAACCATGAACACTAAACAAATGCCAGACAACCTGAAACCTCAGCTCACAGCTCTTCCTCATTCCAGCCTTCCAGGATCTGGGTAAACAAAAAATACGCATGCCATTTGAGGGGAAAGTTGTCACTGGAGGAGCTGAGGTTTCACCTGCCCTTGAAATGGCTGAAGCACTCATGTGCTCTCAAGGAGCAATACAGTTATCATGACCTGGACCAAGAGGTGTCTGGTAGAGGTACATGTGTGGGATGACAACCTTTGGAGTTGTCAGTAGGTCCCTTTCACAATTTACTGTTTTCATTTGGTTATTTTTATACAACTAATTTGTATCAGATATTTAATTCAGTATTTTTTTCAGATCCTAAAAATCATTTAGTTTTAGCTGGTAAGTAATAAAGTATACATCCAATAATATACTCACATAAAAGTTCAATCAGGCTTTATAATAAATGCCTAACAGCTTTTTAAAAGTGGTTCAGTTAATGTCCTGGGCAGGACAAGCTAATTAAAAGGGTTGCAATTACTTAATTGCAACAATTAATTTCCTTATTATTATTATTATTTGCACTAACAGAATTTGGCAGACAATAATTAACTTTAATATTAATTCTGATATTACTTCACTTAATCAAACAGGGCAATTTAAAATTCATTTCAGAATGCCATAGAGTTAGTGATTTATAGGGCAATTAATACAGTCAGCCTCCGCCTGAGCTATTACCATTTTATGGGATGGTTTCTTTACAAATATGTAACATTTTCCTTTATGTAAGTTATATAAGTTACCGCTGACATTTTAAATAGTTATATTGCTGCATAGGATTCATGTTAAAATAACATGTCACTTAAATGAGTGTTAAGATTTTATCTATTAAAATCATCTCCTTTTTATTATTTCCTTCACTTAAACGTACATACACATGTGACTTACAAGTAAATGTATTTTGGGATATGGGCTTAAATGCCTCATCAGCACATTTCGTGTCATGTGTTTTGTAAAATATTAGTAAAGCATTGGTCATGATAGAGGCTTCAATCTATTTTTGTTTTTTTAAAATAATTATAAATATCTGTAGGTATATTTACTTTTGAAATATGAACTAGTCTAGTCCTTCTCTATTACCTGGGATGCTGTTAGACTTAATCTGTTGGGATTCATGTTAGTTAATTTTTTAAAAAGGGGGGTATATTTTAAAGTTTCTTCATTGCCAGGAAAATACTCTTCCCATGCTTCTTTTTAGGTACCAAATCGTGGCAGAAATCAAAATGACTACCTGACACTAGTTAATATGAAAAAGAAAATCCTATTACAAACTAAACATAGGTAAACCATTATTTAGGAGGATTGTATAGTCACTGAGTTGTCGTAACCCAAAGTAGGGTTAAAAAATTTTTAATACCTATTATCTCTATCTGAGTAATTTGAGAAACAATTCAAACTAACCTCTTACCTCTGAGTCTATATTTGTGATATACATATATGTTTTGCTACAGAGGTAAATGGATAAATCCCTGGAAATGGCTTCTGCTTGTTTGTGCCAGTTGCTCAGGTCTTCATCAGAAGGCATCTCAGGAAGGCCTCTCCAGAGCACAGTCATACTAGGGCAGTGTGGGATGGGAGCTGATTCTGAGATTTTTGAAAATAGGAAACAAGTTCAGAGTAGGGAGTTAAAATGGTCACACTAGGCATTACATTTAGACAGACGTTTTATCCTGTCATCTTATACTGCCATATATAATTAATGACAATATAATATGTCCAGAGATTTAAAAAAAATCCCCATTTATGTAAATCCTACTTATTCAACAATAATATGATTCCCTTCTTGGTTGCACATCACTTTGCAAACTACCGTCTGTGCCATCTGGCCTCAATCCAGTAGCTCTATTTCTCACATGTCTTTCAAATCCTTAATGACCTTATATGGAGTCTGTGGCTATGAATGCATGGTATATAGAATTATTAATGATCTTAAAGATAATTTTAGAAAATATATGCTATCTGGCAAATAATAAATTATCAGGATAGTTTACCTCAGAGCATAAAACTATATTTTAAAGTTAGCAAATGACTTAAATGACCTCTATTTCTTCTCTTTTGTCATTAATAGATCCAGAAACTAGCTATCCCCCACTCCCTCACCTTGACTTTCCACACATGACTAGGAAACTGATAAGAGGACCTTTCTTATTCTTCAAGCCTGGTCCCTGGCTAAGACATAGAAAACAAAGGTTAAAAGCCAACTTTGATCCTGTATATCAAGGACTGTACTGTAGACAGAGACAATGTGTTTCTTTACCAGGGATGTGTTTCTGAGGAAGGTTGTCTTGAAGGTGAAAGGTAACTTAACACATAGTAAGAGTTCCTGAAAATAGTGATTCTCCCCTCAGAGTAGAATGCTCAAATTCATTCTTTTTTTGAAAGTGTAAAGAGGGTGAGGAGGTGAGAGTGCCATCCTCTAGGGCTGATATTAAGTAGCATTTCCAAGTAAGTGTCAGCAGTCAGTTTAATTGATATTTTCAGTGCTTCATTTTTGTACCCCACATATCATATAATACAGTGACTGACCCAAAGTTGGTCTGCAATAAATACGTAATGAACTGAAATTGTTGTCCTTTACTTTCTCTATCTGTATATGATGAGCAGAAAAATAGGCAAGGAATCAGAAAAGCAGAATTGCAATTTTGAATCTGCCTTTTACTAGCTATGAGATCTTTGCAAAATCTTTTCACTTTTCTTATTGTTTTGAACAATGACATTTGGATTGAATAATCTTTAACATTCCCTTTACTTTCATAATTTATAATCTACAGAAAATATAATGACCCTAGGATGATTACATCAATGATGCACTAGTAAATGTTATTGACTGGCTCTCAAAAATAAATAAAATTTTTTAAAAAGAGCCTGATTTGGAATATTTGCCTATTTCTATGGTATAAATACCCCTTATGTGGCTGATTATAAGCTACTAATCTGAGATCACTGACCACGGAGTTGAGAAGAGATGAGCACATTCAGCTCTTTCAAGCTACTGGAGCCAGTTCCAGAGCAATGCAAGACTGAGAATACTAAATCATTCTACTCTACAGGACTGAAAATATGCTAATATAATTGAGAAAAAATTAATAACAGAATAAGAATAGGTTTCCAGGTTAATGAGAAAATTGTCTCTTTTGCAAGGATTATCTTAGGTTTTAACGCTAGTGATCACATTAGTATAGTCTTTCAAAAAATGGTAGGCCATGTACTGTTTCTTAAGTCATATCCGTATATAATGAGAGTAAAAGTTGAATCTTTTAGCATGGCAGGAAGCAATATTTAGAATCTGATCTAATGCTTTAAATGCATTTGTTATAGCTCCAGGATTAGTCATAGGCCAAGATAGAATAATGTTTTAACCCCCACCACCCAAGGGATTAGTATCTAGAAATGTTGGCAATACAGTGCTTTGGTACCAATTAGAACAGAACAGTATTTAGAACTGTTTATTAGAACAGATCAGTATTATTAGAATAGAGCAGTATTATTGAAATGCTGCAGACAATGCAAACTAAAAGGAATGCCCTCTGAAAGGAATGAGAAAGGATATTAAAGAATAACAACCCAAGAGGAGACATTAGGCCTGAAAGTCACAGTAGAAGCTATGCATATCACAGTCTATCTATAGAACACTGAATATGCCAAGATCCAAGTTTAGTTTTCATGTTACAAGCACCTATCATAAGGCATTAACAAGAAAATTACTCAGAAAAGATATAAATACATGTGACTTTATAAAATATGGCTAACTTTTAAAATAGCGATTTACAATGTGTACTGTTTCTAATATTGTATGAGATAAAACTGGATTACAAAACCTAAAGGTTGTGTGTGCGCAATTACATATCCTGTTAAACGTCAAGTGTCGGTTTAAGTTTGAAACTCTTCACCATTAGTTTTCCACATAATATTGAAGTTGGTAGCTGTGAAGAGTATTTGGTCTTGACATTGAACATCCAAACTAAAATCGATCATAAATATTACATTTTGCTTCTACTCTGATTTAATCAACATTTATCAAGAAAAATGCATTATTTGGTTAATAATAGCTGTATTTAGGGCCAGCATGTATAACAATGGAATTACTGGTTACAACTGATAGAATGAAATATCTGCCAATCCTGTCTATCTAGTCAAGTCAGCAGTCTTCTCTCCTTATAGTGGATTTTATTAAATGAGACTACTGAGTAAGATTTTTTTTTTTTTTTTGAGACGGAGTCTCACTCTGTCACCCAGGCTGGAGTGCAGTGGCGCGATCTCGGCTCACTGCAAGCTCCGCCTCCTGGGTTCATGCCTCAGCCTCCCGAGTAGCTGGGATTACAGGTGCCCACCACCATGCCTGGCTAATTTTTTGTATTTTTAGTAGAGATGGAGTTTCACAGTGTTAGCCAGGATGGTCTCAATTTCCTGACCTCATGATCTGCCCGCCTTGGCCTCCCAAAGTGAATAAGATGCTTTTGAGATGCTATGCAATCCTTTCGATACTAATTCCCAAAGGAGTATCTTTTGGTAACTATTTGGAGGAGGAAAGCACAGGAATGGAACAAACATCTGGCACCACTGTGTCCTCTAAAAGTTTTATATAATTCATTGTTTTCCTTTTAAAGTGTGCTAAAGCCTGTTCTACATCAGGAACTTACCGCAGACTTTCCACTGAACAACTCCATCTGCCTATAATAGACTTTTATTTCTTCATCGAGAATAACCAGCCCAATGACAATCTTCTCTGTAGCTTCCCTGATTTGGCGGGAAGTTATGTCTGGTCATTTCATGGAGCAGAGTTCCTTGACACTGTCACTTCATAAAGAGGTCTTACTTAGAACTCCCACCCAGAAGGTCCAAAGCTATGCCTTCTATTCCTATATGCATTCCAAAACCCGAGTTCCTAGAGCTTATATTAATACTAGATATCCCACGGGCCTAAAAGCTGTGCCTTTTAGCTCCTTTTCATTTCTGACATCAAGAAATTTCTTTCTTTCAAACTTGGTTAAGCATTAGTTATTTTTAATATGCTTTTTGAATCTAACATTTCTGTATTTTGAAGAGGATGCGACTAGCTTAAATTACCTTATTTTGAAGTTATCTGCTCCAACTTCTAGAATTATCAGATTTTAGAGCTGGATGGGACCTTAGAGATCCTTTTTTCACTCCATGAATTGAGATTTCAATTTATTTCTATACTATCAGGTACCAGATAAGTTTGGCAGTTGAAAAAACTACCACAGGTTATTTTTACTTTTCTCCCTTCAAATAGATTCTAAAATTGATAGAGATTCAATTTTATATTAATTGAGCATATCCAATGTGGTGGGTTGCTGAAGGTAGCAAGACGTATAAATTATAGTTCCTGACCTTAAGGAGCTCATATTTTAATAGAGGCTTAAATATAAACAACAGTTGCAAAATGATGTAATAAATCTATTATTAGAAGTATGAATGGAATGCTTTGGTAGATTCCAGACTCTTAGTGCAGCATGGGGAAGCCAGAGAAGACTGGAGGAGGTACACTGTTGTTGCTAGATTATCAAGAGTTAATGTGTGCTTGTGTATGTGAGTGTGTGTGTGTGTGTATGTGTATCTGTGTGGGCTGGTGGTGGTAGTTATGGCATTCCAGGTAGTCCCAGAAACAGTGCTGATAGTAATCATGTAGGAATCAATAATTTATTAAAAGGGAGCTCAAGTAAATCCTGGGTTATATATATTTAATCTAACAAATAGTTGTTGAGGTCAACTTTGTTGGTATCATCCACCATGAAATAACATGCCTTGTGTATAAACATGGCAGTGATTGTGTGCTCTTTCTTACTTTACTGTTGAGAATATTAAATATTGTAATTTTCATGTTTAAAAAACTTTGATTTCTTGGAATAAGCCTAAATGTGTCAAGTTTTAAGAAAGATCAAATGCAAAATCATGACAGAGGGTTGTTACTATTACCTTTTTGCATAGCTCTCCTCACAAGGTCTTCATCCTCTCCTACTACCTACCACCTTATTCAACTCAAATCACTGCCCCTCCATCCCTCTCTTCTCTCTCAGTAAGGCAACGTTAAGAGTCAGAATGATCATCAATGCTGCATTCTGATTATAAACTCAGATAAGTCATCAAAGATTGAAGGAAAATAATAGAAATTGCCAGGACAGGAGGATTTAATATTTCTCTGAAGAGGACAGATGATGGCCCAAAAACAATGTTAGGGAAATCTTGGTAAATATTTTTTCTCATTATTTCTCCCATTTTTTTCTTTGTAAACTAGGTAAGGATCACAAATGATATAACTATGGTTATATTAGTGTCTTAGACATAGTAGGTATTCAAAACATATTTGGTGAATGACCAAATAAATTGAATAAAACAAACAAAACAGCATAGGTCCTGGGACAACTGGATACTCATATGCAAGAATGAACCTGGACCCCTCACCCCATATACAAAAATTTATTAAAGACCTTGGGAGGGGTTAATGTGGAATACCTGATTAGGTAGACAATTGCATACAATGAAAGTATTCTGGATAAGAGTGATTGCACAACTTTGTGAATACACTAAAAACTACTGAATTGTACATTTTAAAAGGATGAATTTTATGGTAAGTAAAGTATATCTCAATTTAAAAAGTAGATGCAAAGAAAAACAACTAAAATAAACAATAGCAGCAACAACAAAACTATGGCCCAGAAAGCTGAATTGAGGCTCTTATTGAAATGTTCTGCCTAGGTAGTCTTAACACTGGAGTGGAATATTGTTATAGATGAATGAACACTTTTCAGTTAAAACAAAATTGAAGATAGTTAAAGGATATGCTATCTTTCAATAATTATAAGATGCATATTTTTTCAGGTTTCTGAAATGGGAATGTATCTTATCTTTTTTTTTTTTTTTTTTTAAACAGAGTCTCACCCTGTTGCCCAGGCTGGACTACAGTGGCCCTATCTCGGCTCACTGCAACCTCCGCCTCTCAGGTTCAAGTGATTCTCCTGCCTCTCCTGAGTAGCTGGGATCACAGATGCGTGCCACTATGCCCGGCTGATTTTTATATTTTTAGTAGAGACAGAGTTTCCCCATGTTGGCCAAACTCCTGACCTCGGCCTCCCAGGGAATGTGTCTTTTAATTGACAATGTGTCACAATTCATTTGGCTTCATTTTTTTCTTTGTGGTACTTAAAATTGTGAGATGTCTTAGATTTAATGAAATATAATACTCACTTTAAAAACAATGTGGCAGAGGCAGAGGTTGCTAGCTGTACCTCAATATGTACTCTTCCTACACAGTAATAAGAATTTTTTAAGCTGGGGAAATGATCAACCACCCAAAGACTATACTTCTAGTTTTCCTTTAAGCTAGGTGTGGCCATGTACCTAAGTTCTGGCCAATGATATGTAAGCAGAGGTAGTGTGTGCAACTTCTGGTTTATGACCTTAGTGGGAAGGAGCATGCTTTGCTTCTTTTCCTTCCTTTTTTTCTGTCTTTCCTCCCTCCTTCTTTCATTCCTTTTTTTCTCTTCATCCCCTCCCTCCTTCCCTCATTCTCTTCCTTCTAGATAGCAGATGTGATGGTAGAAGCTGAGGAGCCATTTTCATCCATGAGATGATGACACGTATTGAGGTTGGTAAAGCAATGAGAGAAGATAATGAGTTCTTAATGATCAGGAAACCAGTATACTAGCCCTAGACTGACTGTACAGAATTTCATGTGATAAAGAAACTAGAAAATTTGTTGAAGCCATTCTTCTTTGCTACAGGAACTGACCAAATAGTCTATCAAATATGAATGGTTTCTAAATGTCATTTTTCTGGGAGTAAATATTACTACTTTCTGCAATGGGATAAACTCCACTTCCTCTACACACACACACCCTTGTTTGGGTGAAATGAGTTACTAAATGTAGCATTTATTTATAAGGAATGCATTGTGAATAGTTTCTCAATTTTCATTATCATGGAAAGATGATGATTTCAGCCCACATTCAGTGTATGTTTCTAAATAATACAATCAACAGGACTGTCTGTTCAGTACAATGGAGGACAGCTTTTTCAGGGCAACTGGGATTTCTTGATAATGCTAAATCTGTCTCATCAGCTGAATTTCTTGGGCTTTATGTGGCAGTGTAGTAAAAATATATGATCACATTTCACTGTTAAGAAAAATTCTTTCAGCAATACATGTACAGTCAAGTTTCTTGTGTGGATAGCTGAACATGTGGGTTATGAGATTTTTAAAAATGTCTCGTGACAAACTTTATGGAAATGCAACAATCTAGACATCTAGTTTTGTCTGAGAGTGGCATGGATATGAAGAACTGTACTGTTGGTGCTGATGCCACGCTGACTTTTGGCAGTCACACTCTTGGTTCTTTATATTTGAGGAGATGGGACAGTGAGGAGGCCTGTTGGCTTGATTTTATTAATGCCACCATCTAGAATACAGATTCTTGGATATTTCATCTTCACAAGGTGAGCTGCAAACTGGAAAAAAAAAAGAGGCAAAATGTTTAGAGGATATATAGAAGATATCTCCAACCTCATGTTTTTCTCAGAATTTGAAAGACAACATTATTTTAATGTTATGATTGCTGTTACCACTGTATAATAAGTTGTCAACTTGGTTATAAATTAAATTACTCTTTTATATGCTAACAATTTCTTTATCTTATGGAATAAATGTCTCTTTTGTTCTCTTTTATTTTTTTTTTGAATATGTGATAAATATACATGGTAAACAATTCAAATTCAGTAGAAAAGGGTATACAATGAGAAGTAAACTCATTCCACTTCTGTTCCCAGTCCTCCCTCTCCAGAGGTCATTAATGTTATCATTTTTAGGTATTCTTCCAGTAATAGTCAAAACAAGCTCAAATTTACATTGAAAAAATTTTGATATTATAGTCCACTTCAATGTCCCACAGAGGGCCCATAAACCAGTTGTAACATGTTTTTGGAGCAATCACAACTAACATTTTGAGTTCACAAACCTGGAATGAATTTGAAGGACAGATCTAGGAAGCCTTCTAGATTCTAGCACAAGAGGATTTTGTAAAAGTTATCAAGACATATACATATCTGACTTAGCTCAAATCTACCTGTTCAGGATTGTGTTTTCTCATTCTTTGCATTTCATGATAAAGCAGCTCTGAACTGCGTGTCAATCCCAATATAGCATACTGCTTTATGTTCAGACCTTTTCTTGGGCAGATTGTCCAATGTTAGGCACTTGCTCCATTTCCCACCAATTCCTGTCCCCTCTTTAGCTCCTCCTCAATAGTAACCCCCACACATAACCTCAAACCTGCCTAACTTCTATTCATTTTCCTGCTCAGGCACTTCCTTCACTAGGAGCTAAGTTGCCATTAGGGTTCCTGCTTCTCAGCTCCTGAAGGTTCTTGTATGAATCTCAATCTTTGGCCTTACCTCATTTATTTAAATTATCCATTTAAGAGCTTCCTTCTATTTTGTTTTCTTCCTGGTACCTGGCACATGGTAGGGGCTCAATATATGTTTGCTGGATTGAAGTAAACTATGCCAAATGATCATAAAACCCAGGGCAAAATTATGAAGTAAAGAAGTTTTTCTTTGGCTCTTTGGCTATTTTATCTCTGTTCCTTCTCTTTGGTAGTGTCCTGTTCCTCCTCATTGAGTATTTGTGTCCTCAAGTTCTCTTCAATTACTCTCTCTACTAAAACCTGATCTTAGATCCTTCAATAAAAAATGACTAAGCTGCTCACAGTGCTGTTGCTTCTTGGTGCTATTTGAAGCTTAATACTTAGTAAGGTCTCAAGGCAGCAATCTAAACTTTAGGGTTCAAAAGAATGGGCTGAGTGGTTTGGCCAGGACAAGTTCAAGGCCTTACTCCCAGAGATTCTGCTTTATTGATCTGGGGTTCAGGGATAGATGGTTTTAAATAAGCACCCGTA
This sequence comes from Rhinopithecus bieti, assembly GCF_001698545.2. Classification (NCBI taxonomy): domain Eukaryota; kingdom Metazoa; phylum Chordata; class Mammalia; order Primates; family Cercopithecidae; genus Rhinopithecus; species Rhinopithecus bieti. Next base: position 5,489 of record NW_016825275.1, on the reverse strand, counting down.
GATGATTCTAAAGCAGGTGACCCATGGACAATTTTTTGAATAATACTGTCTTAAGCCAAAAGGATAAAGTTCTCGGTCAGTAGGTGGGATAAATAACGCTAGACTGGGATCTTCACAATCTCCAAAACAACTCACATAAATGGGTCTTAGTACTGCTGACCCTACTTATCTTCTCTGTGATTCTCTGCACTGGCTCCACAGAGATTCAAACAGCTGTTCATATTTCACATCCTATCCTCTCTTAGAGCTACCAGATGGGAATCTTTGATAGCAACTAATGTTGAAGAGAAACAGTGCTCCTGTATTTCAAAAGGTGTCAAGTGAGCCGCTGTGAGCTGGTCTTCATCCTGTTCTTACTTCTCTTTGAACCCCAGTCCTTAAGAAAGCAAGCACCTGATTCATCTGCCCGAGTCATGTGCAGGCAGAACAGTCCCTGGAACCATATGATTACCGAAACATCTTGGCTGCATTCTCCTACATGCACATTCAATTACCATTTAGGCCAGAATTCTAAGATAAACATAACATTACTGAAAAAGCCTTGTGGATAAGCAGTCTTAACTTTCAGTTCTTTCAAAATCCTGTGGAAATCAGAAAATGAGTAAGGAAGGACTGTACATTCAACTAATCTCCCTTAAACTATGCTGTAGAGCTGGAAAGAGTTCTGTTATTGTAACCAAGTCCCTAACAACTAGGCTGCTACTGAGCTGGAAAATGGTAAAGACAAAGCAGGCAGAACAGAGCACTTTGCAACAATCAGGTTGCTGCCGTGTGGGAGGTCTAATAAGAGTAGAAATGGAGTGCAAGGAGATAGCAAATGTTTAGATGCCTTGAAAAGAAGCAGGCTGTGTTTAAGAAAAAGAGCAACTATTGAGTTTTCACATAAGATTATGAGTTCTGCTCCTCTGATCCTCTGCTGTTTTCAATTATCCATGTTAAATACTGGCCCCTGGCAGTGAAACCATGACTGCATCTTTTCTTTTTTTTTTTTCATTTACCATTTGTTCTTTTTTTTTAAATTTTTTTATTTTTTATTTTTTATTATACTTTAAGTTCTAGGGTACATGTGCATAACGTGCAGGTTTGTTACATATGTATATTTGTGCCATGTTGGTGTGCTGCACCCATCAACTCGTCAGCACCCATCAATTCATCATTTATATTCCTTACTCCTTATACGAAGATTAATTCAAGATGGATTAGAGACTTAAATGTTAGA
>NW_016825275.1:0-3295 GCF_001698545.2 Rhinopithecus bieti | reverse complement strand
GGGGGGAGGGGGGAGGGATTGCATTGGGGACTGCATCTTTTCTACTGCTATGGAAACTTTTCTTTGTTCAGTTATTTGGTCATTCATTTATCAAGGCATTTCACTGAGCACCTACTAAGTAGGTACCAGGCACTGTTCCAGTTTTTGGAGTGCTTAGAGTTCAGTGGGGGAGATAGTAACAGGCAATACGAAGTAGTATGGGTAGCATAAAAGCAGAAGTTGGCCGGGCGCGGTGGCTCAAGCCTGTAATCCCAGCACTTTGGGAGGCTGAGACGGGCGGATCACGAGGTCAGGAGATCGAGACCATCCTGGCTAACACAGTGAAACCCCGTCTCTACTAAAAATACAAAAAACTAGCTGGGTGAGGTGGCGGGAGCCTGTAGTCCCAGCTACTTGGGAGGCTGAGGCAGGAGAATGGTGTGAACCTGGGAGGCAGAGCTTGCAGTGAGCCGAGATTGCGCCACTGCACTCCAGCCTGGGCCACAGAGTGAGACTCTGTCTCAAAAAAAAAAAAAAAAAAAAGCAGAAGTTTAGGGATCTTAGCAGTCCAGAGTAATAAGCAGAGTTTCTGAATTTAACAGGGGCTGGGGAGCTGTTTTCTTTCATCTTTCCTTCTATTTCTCTTTCATTATTGACTTAAAGGGAATGAGAATCCAGATGTGATGGCCACAATTGCGATACTTATCAGACAGTATTCTTTGTGGCTGTAGCTTGATAGGTTAGGGAGGAAAGAAAAGGCTGTGGATGTGCTGGGGTAGATTTCCACAGTGTGAAAAAAGTCACATCATACATGGAGAAGATATACAGTGGGGCAGGGGAGAACCAGGCATCTAGGGTATAGGGTTTTTTCTACCTTTCATTTTTCATCTGGCTGGGCTTTTGACTGCATACTCCACAGAGTGCAGACTCCACCCAGAAATTACAAATCCAGACTTACTGAGCAACATCCTTGGTGGAGGTGGCAGGATATCATACTGAACCAGTGGTTATAAAGTCAGCAGAATCATCTGGGTGCTTTTACTAAACAGCAATGCCCAGGTTTGTTCCAGACTAGTAATAAGTAGAGTTTCTTGGGGCAGGGCTCTGACATCAGTTGTTTTTAAAAGGTTCCCCCTTGCCCAGGTGATTCTAATGTGTAACTAGCATTGAGAGTCATTTAATTAGATAATGGGATTCATTTGCAGGTCAGGTTTGTCTGGGACCTCAAACTGCAATTCCTATAGGTATATGTGGAGAGCAAGTCACTTTGCACTAGAAAAGGCTGCTGTGTTTGTAGGACTGAAATTTGTGAGGGCCAAACTTTATCAGAAATAGTAGAATTTAATGTGAAACAGATTATTACAGATAAAAAGGGAGATTTCATAATGATAAAAAATTCAACTTGCTAAAAAGATAGGACAATTCTAAATTTGCAAGCATCCAATAACAAAGACTCAGAATATAAAAGTGTGATAGTACTGAATGGCAAAACAGACAAATCCACCATGATGGTAGGTGAAATACCTAGAAAACAACCAGTAAGATGCAATATTTGAACAATGCAATTAACACATCTACATAAGGAACAGATACAGAACACTAATGCCCAATACCTTCAGAATAAAATTCTTGTTAAGTACACATGAAACATTTCTAAAATTGACCAATTCAAAAAAGCAACTCTCAGATTTTTAAAGGATTAAAATTATTCAGATTATGTTCTTTGATGACAGTAAAATTATGCTGGAAATCAGTAACAAAAAGGTGACTAGAAAAATCTCTAACTCTTTCTAAATTAAGCAATGTGCCTCTAAATGTTACAGGTCAAAGAATTCACAATGAAAATTAGAAAATATCTTCAACTGATTAATAATGAAAATAACATAAAAACTCGTGGGTCGCCACTAAGGCCCACTACAGGGCCAAATCCCAGGTAGACAGAATGGAGTTCTTCAAACTGTACAACTAGCTGAGATCTATATAGCAACATCCGACGTGAGGGGGCCAGATATAGTATCTGCTGGCACAGGATCTGGGGACTTCCAGACCTCATTTTTGTGGACAGCACTCCAAGTGGAGAGGGTCCAAAGCTTTTGTATTTTCACCATTCCTCTGGTTTTTAGGATCTGGTGCTGGAATTCATTTCTAGGGTGTGGTTAGGCACACCTTAATACAGCAGTGTCTGAATGTGGAAGGCTCTTGTGGGTGCCACTCTATCTTGTTTTCTCTTTTTATCTTGCATCTGAATTTGGATTAAGAGACCGGCATGTTTGCCTGGAGAAAGTTAAGTTGTGCTAGCAGCAGAATAAGTGAAGAAAAGGGATTTTTAAGCAGCCACAGAGTGGTGTGGGTGAACTAAGGCCAAAAAATTAAAAGCTGATGATAGGTAAGATTCATGAGGTATGTAGATCAGAATCACGTCTCTCATTGGGCTCTCTAGGACACAGGTTTGGGAAGAACTCATGGTAGCAGTAGGAAACTAAGAAAGCTTTGGGGTTCTGGAAGATTTAGGGAGGAACACATGGCAGGACAATTAGGTTACCTGATATGAGTCTGAAGCTGATACTGGAGACTGGACAATTGGCATGGACTAACTAAGACCCTGACAAAGCTCAAACAGAGAAGTCTTTTCTCTCTCCCATTTTATCTGTCCATTCCTTTCCCTCCAAATAATCCTACATTTGGGGTATGAAAACTTTACTTTCGGTGAGCATGGTACTGAATAAAGAAACTGGCAATTATCCTATAATAAGCAGCCGAAGTAATTTGCTTTTCTTTATCTTATAGATGTGAGGCAGATGCTATTAGTCTTATGCCTCCTCTTGACCCTCTGGAATGCTGAGAATATGGCACATATTCAATATTGCTGGCGCTTTGTGACCATGGGTAGGCTGATGCTTCACACAAATTAGGTACATATTTCTAAGAGCTTGGCTAGACAAGGCAGATAAGCATATTTGAGATGAAAAACAGAATATGGGGTGATTTCTCAATCTACAGTACAGTGTGGCCTTGGAATAAATATAAGTGAAGTGCTGTCTTGTTCCGATTACTTAAGAAATTTCTGAGCTCATTAACACAGTTCTTAATCAGTAGAACTGTCCATCTTAGTGATCTCAATGAGAAACATAGGAACTATGGCAGGGATTAGTAGGAAAGAGGTGGGAATGATCTCTCTTAACACTCCACTGATTTCTTCCCTTGATTATATAACCAAATATAATTTTTTTTTTTTTGGTATGAGATTGGGGTTTTATTTTATTTTATTTTATTTTTTTATTTTTTTTTATTATACTTTAAGTTCTAGGGTACATGT
>NW_016825274.1:0-1236 GCF_001698545.2 Rhinopithecus bieti | reverse complement strand
GAAATGGCTAACGTAGTACTTAAAAGAAATTTATAACACTAAATGCCTATGTTAGAAAAGCAAAAGGTCTTGAGTTAATGATTCCACTTTTACCTTAATAAAATAACAGAAGAATAAGTTAAACCCAAGGTAAGTAATTAAAAGAAAATAAATAAATATTATAGTGGAAATCAATGAAGGAAAAAAAATAGAAAATTATACGGAAAATCTGTAAAGCCAAAAACTGGATCTTTAAAATTTTAGTAAAATTGGTAAACCTGTAGCCAAAGAAAAATAAAGATCATATCGAGAATGAAACAAGGGACCTCAGTAAAGATTCTACAGATAATAAAAGAACAGCAAGAGAGCAACTATCGATAATAAGGGAAAAAGAGTAAACAACTTTCTGCCAATAAGATAAAATGGACAAATTCCCTGAAAGGTACAAACGATGAAAACAATTGGTCAATTAGAAATACGTAACCTGAATGGCTTTTTTTTATGATATTGAATTTGTAGTTTAAAATTCCTCTTCCCTGTGCACTCTGCTGCCTCCACAAAAATAAAAAAATAGAAAACCTCCAACCCCAGATGGCTTTGTTGGTGAATTCTAACACATATTTAAGGAAGAGTACATCAAGTCTATACAAACTCTTCAGTACAATTGAAGAAGAGGGAACATATTTCATTTCATTCTGTAAGATTAGTATTACTCTGACACTAAACCCAAAAAAGAGCATAACAAGAGAAGCGAATTATAGATTAGTATCTTGTGTGAAAAGTATGCAAAAATTCTTTAAACATTTTGGAAAATTGAATTCAAATATATATAAAGAGGATAATATATAATAACCAATTAAATTTATTCCAGAAAAGTAATATTGTCTTAACATTCTAAAATCAATCAATACAGTTAACCGTATTAATGGACTAAAAAAGAAATACCATGATCAACTCAATACAAAAAAAGAAAAAGCTGACAAACTGCAACATTTACTCCTGGTAAAAAGTACGAGAAAACTAGGAATAGAAAAGATTTTCTCAAACTGATAAAGGGCTTCTAGCAAAAACGTAAGAGTTTATGTACTTAATAGTGAAAGACAATGTGCTGTTGATAAATCAATAGAACAGAATGGTACAGAAATAGAACTGCATACAGTTGGCCATTTAATTTTTGACAAAGATGCAAAACCAAAACTATATAGAAAACATGGTCTTTTCAACAAATGCTGCTGGATCACTTTGATAGCCATTTGA
>NW_016825273.1:0-1109 GCF_001698545.2 Rhinopithecus bieti | reverse complement strand
TTTGAGACGGAGTCTCGCTCAGTCGCCCAGGTTGGAGTGCAGTGGCGCGATCCCGGCTCACTGCAAGCTCCGCAAGCTCCGCCTCCCGGGTTCACACCATTCTCCTGCCTCAGCCTCCCAAGTAGCTGGGACTACAAGCGCTCGCCGCCACGCCCGGCTAATTTTTTTGCATTTTAGTAGAGACGGGGTTTCACCGTGTTAGCCAGGATGGTCTCGATCTCCTGACCTCGTGATACGCCCATCTCGGCCTCCCAAAGTGCTGGGATTACAGGCTTGAGCCACCACGCCCGGCTATTTTTTTTTTTTTTCTGAGGTGGAGTTTCACTCTTGTCGCCCAGGTTGGAGTGCAATGGTACAGTCTCAGCTCATTGCAACCTCCACCTCCCAGGTTCAAGTGATTCTCCTGCCTCAGCCTCCCAAGTAGCTGGGATTACAGGCACCTGCCACCATGCCCGGCTAATTTTTGTATTTTTAGTAGAGATGGGGTTTCGCCATGTTGGCCAGGCTAGTCTCAAACTCCTGACCTCAGGTGATCCACCAGCCTCCACCTACCAAAGTGCTAGGATTACAGGCATAAGGCACCACGTCTGGCCTAGTTTTCTTTCTTTCTTTCTTTTTTTTTTTTTTTTTTTTTTTTTTTTTTTTTTTTGAGATGCAGTCTTGCTCTGTGCCCAGGCTACAGTGTAGTGCCGTGATCTCTGCTCACTGCAACATCTGCCTCCTGGGTTCAAGCAATTCCCCTGCCTCTTCCTCCTGAGTAGCTGGGACTACAGGTGCATCCCACCATGCCCCACTAATTTTTTTGTATTTTTGGTAGACAGGGGGTTTCGTCATGTTGGCCAGGCTGGCCTTGTGATCTGCCCGCCTCCACCTCCCAAAGTTCTGGGATTACAGGCGTGAGCCACTGCACCAGGCCTCCCTGCTATTTTTGAATGCTCCTTCTGTAGTGGTCAATCTTGGCCTTGACATAGACCCTGCAACACTTTCTGTGTGTTATTACTATCAAATAGAAATAACAGAAAAAAATTAATACTAAGAATAACAACAAGAGCAAATTATTACATTTTGAGTTATCACAATCTTTTTATTATAAACTTTTTTTTTTTTTT